>NC_134486.1:272408129-272633129 GCF_040206685.1 Ascaphus truei | reverse complement strand
TGGTAATCCAATTTCTCCCTGGATCAACATCCTTCCAATGTTTACATACACATCTATTTCAATGTTTGACTTTTTTTGGTATTTTCCTCTATACCTTTTCTTTATAATAATACTAACAAAAAAATTCTACCCTTTTTCTTAAAAAGAACTATTTTATCTGCCATCACAGTCTCAATTGGTAGTAAATTCCACATTTTAAAGTAGCAGTTGAAGCTGCCTCCCCCCTCTTAATATGTGCATCAATACAATTAAGCGAATGATAAGTAATTAGCTAAGTTGCCGATTGATCCGTTCTCCTGTGATCGATCAGAAAAGATTCCACTCGAGGTTCACTAAATGGTTGGCAGTGCAGCAGAAGAGGACCAAAGATTCAAAGTTTTGTTGGGAAGATCATGTGACCAGGCAGTTACTAGATACAATTGGTGTACTGCTAGAGAGAGGGTAGGCTTCAAAAAGGGGTATGCCAGAGCCTGTTTCAGAAGAGGATGGGAATGTGACTTTTTGAAGGGTTGCTATAGAAACAAAAACATGCTTGTTACATTATAATGTATTAACATTTTAATTTAGAGGTTTTTTTAAAAATGCTACAAGTATTTTCTTATAGTACAGAACTGATTTGTTAAAAAAAACCACACATGTAGGATATTGCTTGGACTGCAGCTTTAACTGCTCTTGCTGAAAATAACCATTTATTTTGCAGCTGTGAAATGCCCTTTCCTCAAATCTCAAAGGATTGGTCCAATGTCATGTGTATTGTTTTTCTGGATGTAAAATGCCCTTGACAGTTCCTTGTATTGACCTTAACATATTGTATGAAGTGGTGCTCAAAACGGAACTCTGTATTTAATGTGTGGTCTTACTAAAGTTTTATACAATGGCAATCAGATGCCATCTTCCCTTCCATACATACCCTGTTTTATGCAATATAATATCCTAATAGCCTTTGCACCTACAGTCAGACATTGAGCACTATTACTAAACCTGCTGTCTACAATCACTCTTAAATCCCATATATTTTGTACTGGATGTAGCCCGTTTATTCCTGCTTCCCAAATGCATAACCTTACATTTATATGTTTTAACCCTCATCTGCCATTTACATGCCCAAGCTTCCAGTTTATTCAAGTCCTCCTGTAGAGAATTTATCCAGAAGTTATCCAGCTCTGATTTTACTACCTTAGATCATTTAGAGTCATCATCAAAGATGGAAACTTTTCTCTCTATGCCAACCTCAAAGTTATTTATAAACAAGTTAACAAGCATGGGTCCCAGTACCGATCCTTGAGTTACTCCACTCACCGCTTTAGCCCAAGCTGAAAAAGTTCTATTTATGACATCTCTCTATTGTCTATCCTTCAACCAGTTTTCAATCCAAGTGAAAATATTTCACCCAGCCCATTGTTTTTTTATTTTGTACACTAACCTCTTGTTTGGCACATTATCCAAAGCCTTTGCAAAATCTAAGTAGACCACATCAGCTGCATTTCCTTGGCTACATTTCTACATGCCTACTCAAATAAACAAATAAGGTTAGTTTAGCACAACCTATGCTTCATAAATCCATGCTTACTATTACTAATAATGTTGTTATTCACAGCTATTCCTGAATATTATCCTTCAATAAACCTTAACGTCGCTTGCCCACTATTGATGTCAGGCTTACAAATCTGTAATTCCCTGGTTGTGATCAAGCTTCCTTTTAAAATACAGGCACCACATCAGTCCAGATCCTCAGGAGGAGTGCTGTCCCTGCACTAAGAATCATGGAGCAAAATCTGTCTTACAATAATAAGAAACAGCAGATACTGTCGGCATAATAACTTTGTGGGGTAGCTGCCTCTCTGCCAGAAAGTTGCCTAGAGTTTTAGAGATGGAAACACAGCCGAAATAAAGGACTAGGATTTAAAAAAATGGAGGAACTTGATCACTATATACATGATACATGTTATTAATACTAATAATAATAGCTATTTATATAGTGTTTTTCTCCCAATGGGACTCACAGCAGTTTACAGTTACAAAAAAGGAAAAAAAGAAAACATTTACGGTTATAAACGAGACCAAACACAAGGAAAGATACAATACAGGATGGGACGGTACTGTAGCTATTAAATGCCGGACAGGCTCAGAAGCAAGGTTAACCCCTACCCCAAGGTTGTCAAACTACAAATACAAATGAATTTTCATGGCTGTACTGTTTAGCGTGGCAATACACAACACTACAACACTCTGAATACATAAATCCCACACGTTCTATGGATTCAACGGATCATTGGGTCCATTGATCCTTGATTTTGTGACATACTGAAAATAGTTTTTAGCTTTGCATGTAGCAACAAATGCAGTGCCTTCTAGGAGCAACATGAATTAATGGCAGTTGCATGCTTAAATCAGCAATACGGGTTTCACTTTATTTTCCTCCTTTCTTTCATTACAGGATTGAAGCAGGGGGTCTTCAGAGCTAAACTGAGTTAATTTCAGCTCTTGCCCCCTGCTTCCAGACATACGTTCTTCGGGGGGGGGGGGGGGGGCGGTATCTCTGCAGTCAGAGTAACTGTGTGCCTAACATAATGGCGGCGTTTAAATATTCTGCATCACGCGGGCCAATAGGAAACAATGATGTAATCTCGTGTGGCTTCCTATTAGCCCGCATGACCAGGACATTTAAAATGGAAAGAGATACATACAATAATTATACCGTATTGCTGCTTTAACAGATTATTTGTAAATTATTTGTTTTTCTAGATTAGCATTGTGACAGGGTGAAGTCAGGTACTGTTAGTTATGCCTGGGAAACATACATCTGAGTCCTTCACCCAGCACTTAGAAGGTTAACCTAAGAAGAATGGTTGGGCAATCAGGAAGTGAGCAGACACACCTGACAACCAGCATGAGATATAAGGAAGCCAAAGCTTGTAAGCAGGTGGCTGTCTCATACAACAGAGCTGTCCTATGCAGATGGATTTTCAACCCTCTCACACAGTAAGAACTCTCATATTGTTCTATGACTATTGCAGTGTATGTTTTAAGGGTTGGTAACTGGAGATAGCAGTCCAGCCTGATAGATAGGGCTTGGGTTGTGAGTAAGTTCTCCCAATGTGGAGTAGATTTTATTTTCCTATGTTTTGTATTGCCTTAAAGGGACTGTGTGCCCAACTGTTTAGTTCTGCGGTGAAGAAATAAAACCACTAAATATTTGCTTCAACCTGAAACTATACGTGTGGACTATTGTCTGACCTCGTCTACAGGCCGTCCTGCCACAAGCATATTCAAATTTAATTATATTTTCTCAACTCCTTCCTTGCTTTCGATAAAATAACAATGTTAATATTAGCTAAATACTGTAGGTAAAATTAAAGGAGGAAAAAACAACTTAGAGGGGGCTAAAACAATATATGGAAATATATATATATATGTAGCAACAAATGCAGTGCCTTCTAGGGGCAACGTGAATTAATGGCAGTTGCATGCTTAAATCAGCAATACGGGTTTCACTTTATTTTCCTCCTTTCAGTACAGGATTGAAGCAGGGGGTCTTCAGAGCTAAACTGAGTTAATTTCAGCTCTGTGGCCCCCCTGCTTCCAGACATACTTACCTCGGGGGGGGGGCAGTATCTCTGCAGTCAGAGTAACTGTGTGCCTAACATAATGGCGACGTTTAAATGTTCTGCATCACGCGGGCCAATAGGAAACAATGATGTGTGTATGTATATATATATATATATATATATATATATATATATATATATATAAAGCAACTGTAAATATTACTGTATGTTCATTTGCATGTTTTAGACAGGTCTGCAAACAGAGGCTGGGATGAGATGCAAAGCCATTAGACCTACTCACATACATGTTTCAACCTTGATGGGTATCATCAGTGTGAGGTTGGTCTTAATGGCTAGCAGGTTTGAGACTAGACTAGGTAATCACCACTGTCATTAAGGTTATGGTGGGTAAAAAAAGTGACAAAAACCCTCCACAGTAAAGCATAAAGCAACTGTAAATATTACTGTATGTTCATTTGCATGTCTTAGACTGGTCTGCAACCCTGTCTTTCCCCATTGTCTCCCAGCATACAGCACTTCCACTGCAGCAAGGGATTCTGGGAAATGACATGCAAATGAGCACTCAGTGCCACCTATTGTCTCAAGCTCGTATTACACAAGCCAATCCTCAAGCCAATGCATTTTTTTTTAATGTTTTATTCACATCACATATATTTACAAACAGAAAATTAGAACTTTTCCAAAAGATAATAAATCACATAATTACATTTCTTCAAAAACACATACTGTAAATACATTACTTTCTTTACAAAAAAGGTCAGAATTTATCTTGTCATTCCACAGCTTTTCCTTCTAAACACACAACAACAAAACCACTTTTCCACACCTTCAACTAACACCACCTAGATTCTCATATTCTCCCTATATATACTATTCTCATTACATTTTCTTTCTCTTTTTCCTCTTCATTTCTTTACATAATGTTATACCTCTATTCCTTTTCTAAACCTCCTTTCTTTATTTTTGCTTTCTTTTTCTGTTTTTTCTGCTTTTCCTGCTTTTTAACATACACCCATTCCATTATTTCCTCCCCATTTACAAACCCCACAAACTCCAAAACTTTTTCCACCTCTTCCCCTGAACAAAACTCTTCTCTCCTCCTCTCCTCTTCTTTTGCTTTACAGGACGCTGCTTCTAGCTGTGCTGCATGTCTAATTATCCAATCGTCCTCACAGTCTTCCTCCACTAACTTTTCCCTTTCCACAGAAAGACCCTTCTTACTTCCCCTCTGAACCTCTACCTCCTCCTCTACTCTAGGCTGACATTCTTCATTCACTTTATAATCACACAGAAAGTCACAAAATAACATCTCCTCTGTTGTAAGCTGATATACTTCCTTCTCTTCAGACTCACACAATATTTCACTCACAAACTCCAAAACTTTTCCCGCCTCTCCTTCTTTTCCCTTTCCATCCTCACTGACATAACCTCTGAGCTGACCTTTCTCACTATTCTGCACCTGTACATTAGTCTTTTCCGGACTCTGTCTCGTCATTTGTCTAGCACGATTACCCACAATTGATGACATCGTACTTGTCCTTTTTGTGCACCAAATCTCACTCTTCTTTAAACACTTTCTCGCCAAATGTCCAGACTCATAGCAAAAGTCACATTTCTTTTGTACTCTGCATTTTGCAGCCACGTGACCCTCTTTACCACAGTTGTGACACACCATTCCCACCTCCCCACATCTCTCTTCCAAATGTCCATATTGTTGACAGTTCTTACATCTCTTGGGTTGGCCCCAATATTCCAAAAAGCCTTTTTTCCCACCCACCTTGAAAACAGCAGGGGGGTGCATCACTCCCCCTGCACATGCTGGGTCCGGTCTTAGAAGTACGTGAAATTCCCGCTTGCCATTAAATATCCCATAGCAATTCAAAAGTTCTTCACCATCTCTTACAGTTGCACAATAATGTCTCAAAAACAAGGCTATCTCCTCCTTCTTCACAAAAGGATCATACATGTGCACAATTATGCTTCTTTCCTCCAACAAAAAACTTGGGATAACACTGATCCCCTTCATCCTCTGGTCACTCGCGTTTTTCTTGCATCTCTCATATGCACTCAAGCAGTCCTCCTCCTTGCGGAAGGTCACATCAAAGATTCCCTCTTCCTGGAAGTCCTGCAGACAGTAGACTTGTGCAATCTTCATCTCCACCAGGTCAATCAAGATCTCCTCCACGATATACTGGAGTCTCACCCGGGCTCTCTCCGCCTCAACCACCAGGAATCTGATGGTCTGCTTTCGGTTCTCCATCGCCGCCGTCTTTGTCCTCGTCATTCTGAGCTTCGGTGCGATGCCCTAATAGCAGCAGGGGCGTTAAGCCTATTATGGCGATCCCCCCAGGCAAAGGCGTCGGCCCGTCACTCTCTCTCTCTCCTGCTCACGTACTTGTCCGCGCCTGACCGCCCCCTGTGCTCAAGCTGTCATGCTCCGTCTGTCCGACCGTCAAGGATCTGGTGCGGCACACCAAAAGCAGTGAGGGGGTTTAGTCCATCAGGACGATCCCCCAAGGCCAAGGCGCCGGCCCTTCACCATCTCTCTCTCTCTCTCTCTCCTTGTCCGCTCTTGATCACCTCCCGCTGCCAGAGATGGCGTACCCCCCTAATAGCAGCATGATTCTTAAGTCCCTTCCGGAACGATGACTCAAGGCCAAGGGGGCACAGTCTCAGCTACACAGCCGTTTCGACCTTGATGGGTCTCATCAGTGTGAGGTTGGTCTTAATGGCTAGCAGGTTTGAGACTAGACTAGGTAATCACCACTGTCATTAAGGTTATGGTGGGTAAAAAAAGTGACAAAAACCCTCCACAGTAAAGCATAAAGCAACTGTAAATATTACTGTATGTTCATTTGCATGTCTTAGACAGGTCTGCAACCCTGTCTTTCCCCATTGTGTAATACGAGCTTGAGACAAAAGGTGGCACTGAGTGCTCATTTGCATGTCATTTCCCAGAATCCCTTGCTGCAGTGGAAGTGCTGTATGCTGAGAGACAATGGGGAAAGACAGGGTTGCAGACCTGTCTAAGACATGCAAATGAACATACAGTAATATTTACAGTTGCTTTATGCTTTACTGTGGAGGGTTTTTGTCACTTTTTTTACCCACCATAACCTTAATGACAGTATATATATATATATATATATATATATATATATATATATCTCACGAGTTGTGAGGGAACTATAAAAAAAAGCAACTGATCAGATTATACAATTATAAACACAGCCACATGTGCTATGACCAAAACAAAGGTTAGTTGGCAAATGCACCAAAACCCTACAAATCTGAGAAATCAATAAATAATCAGAAAAATAAATTGTTTATAGTAATAGCTCTGAACATAATGAAGTTTGGGCTCTCTTTCTGTGTTCCTTTTTTGGAAAAATAGAGAATGATAAGTATCAGATAAGACTATAATTGCACAGGGCTCGGTGAAACAAGTAAGAAACATGTTCTAAAGAATGCAATTACAATGTTAATTGTTTTTTTTTTGCCTGTCCAATAGGTAATTGCAATGTGATATTAGTGCATCATTCCTGTTCCAGTGTCCGTGGTAGACCTCAGATGGCAGCAAGATGCCTTAAATTCAGTATGTTATAATCCCACCTCAATAAAGCCCCATTGTGCCCCTTTCCAAACTATTGAAAAAAATGTTGTAAGGTGCACAGCAACAAAACCAGGTCTTGTGGCAAATAAAAAATCAATTTATTACAACTACATATAAAAATGGCAAGAGTACAGCCCTCCTACGCGTTTCATGCTTGTAGGCACTTTATCAAGTGCCTACAAGCATGAAACGCGTAGGAGGGCTGTACTCTTGCCATTTTTATATGTAGTTGTAATAAATTGATTTTTTATTTGCCACAAGACCTGGTTTTGTTGCTGTGCACCATACAACATTTTTTACAATTCTTGGACTCTAACTGTGGTTGCACACGTGAGGACCACAGGGGACTAACAGTGAGTACATATGTTTTAAGGAAAGCCCTAAAGAGAGGTGTATGGATTATGCCTTCACCAAGGGATCAATATGTTCTTCATGTGTTATTCAACTTGAGTAATTATATCTCAAACATATTGTGTCCCCTGTGTGATTAAAACCTCTGTATGGATCATTGATACTAAGGGTCACAGCTTTTGAGCTCCCAGACAACCCTATTCCCTTTCCAAACTAGTCAGAAACACCACAATTCACCCAGTTTCCCAAGTTTGTTGTATAGGCGTCTTATTTTATTCTTCTCTTTTGTCCTCCCCCACCCTAATGCTATTGCTAAATCTTGCTGATTTTTTTCCTCTGTAGCATTGCTAAATACAACAATTCATCTCCTACTAAAATGTTACTTCATGTCATCATTCACAACTTCTCTTGAAAACTCTGTTGGCTCCTTATTAAGCTCCATATTCTCTACAAAATTCTGCTCTCTTTCAAGGCTCCCCAATTTTCTGCCCTTCATGTCTCAGCTTTTATCGCTTGCAGTACCCCTACTCATTCTCTATGTTCTGCAGCAGGCCTGTCTTCAGCCCCCACGTCACTACAGCTCTCTCAACTCTACAACTCTTCTCACATGCTGCATGCTAAAGCACTATCTCTGTCTAACTCATCTGAAACTCACCTGATCAACGAAGTGTTTAAATAGTCTGTGATGACCACTACTGACTAAACTGCTGTATGTGTCCCTCTAACCAATGCACTAAATGGCCTGTTTACCGCTGTTCCCACATGCCAATTAGATTGTAAGCTCTCCATGTCAGGGACTCGCTCCTAATGTTACATTTACATATTGATGCACCTGTCCCATATATATTATTCTACTACTGTAATTGTATTGTAATATTGTAATAATTGTAACGCGCTGGGTACCTGGGTTGCACTATACATACAAAATATACATACACACAGTGTTCGGTTGTCTTGGGATTTCTTGTTTTGTGAGCTAAAAATAGCACCGCTGATTAGCTCCCCATAGCCATGTTTATGGCTTATGTTGGATTATGTGCCACCCAGTTTAGTTGATTTATAGTTTTTTTTAATATATATAACTTGCATCTACTTAAGGTGTGTTGAACAGGTTTTATAAACATGTTTAATTCTCTATACATTTTGTTTATATTGCTGTACTTTTTGTGAATATTCTCTGTTTCGCCATTGTTTTTTGGGCCTGTCATCCTGCCAATTAAAGAATGTATACCTAATTATATGTACAGTAAAGGATATATTTTATAGGCTGGAAGTTCTGGTAAATTATTTCTGTATCAGTATTAGTGGGGTTTTTTCTGTCTTAATATGGACAGTTTTAATGCAACAGTCAATGAGAATGATGACTTTGTAGCTAATAGAAGAATTTGCAGATGAAAATGCATCATCATTAACATTAAAGACTGTGGACATTTATATAAATACCATGTCATTTATTCCTTGTATATGAATATAAACCAACATGATTAAAGAACCACAGCACAAAAAAGGCTACTATTTGATTTAGAAAAGTGTCACTTCATACAGCTTTTGATTTACACTCCTGACAGACATGACAAACCAGCCCACATCTACATACCATTGGGAACGTATTTTGATATATATTTACTTACCAAGCAGTCACAACGTACCACGTCTACTATTTTAAATCCTACAAATAATTACACCAAACATAGCAAGTTATCGGCTACGGGATTACAGGAAATGTTAACAGCAAAACTTGAATAACTAATATTGCTATCAATTATCTTAGTTACACAGCCCTTTAGATCGTTTTCTGGAGAAAGAAAGTGCACAATCAGCCTCCAATAGTGCATTAATATATATATATATATTTTAAAAATGGCATTAAAATCACATTTTGTGAGGTAATAACAAGCCTCAAAGTGTACACCAGTGCTCCTCTCCCTCAGTGTAACGTTCCAATTATCTTCCTTCAGACACCATTGGAGCTCTGTGTCTCTTGGCGTCCCTGTCAGTCAGACCCTCCTTCGGTGTCGGACAGGTGACGAAAATGAAGAGTCTAAGGCCTGTAATATAGTGGGCGCCTGTGCGAACGCTTGTGCATGTGACGCACACTTTTTGTGTGTATGGTCCGTGCTGCTGTGAGCGACAGGCTTGGAAGGTACTGTGTGTGTGTCACTGTGTGTTTGTGTGTCACTGGGGAAGCTGTGTGTGTGTATGTGTGTGTGTGTGTTAAAAATTAAAAAAAAGACACGCTGTGAAAATAAATTATTAATATTGCATGCATAAACACACATATACACATACACACATACATACATACATATACATTGCGGTAGTGGCACAAATACTTACTTGTCGGAGTCTCCCCATGATCGGCCGGCTCCACACTCACTGCCGTGCGCGCAGCCCTAGCATACAATGCCTGGCTAACCACAGCCAACTATAAGTGCTGCCCACTATATTATGGGCCTTATAGGAGAGAAGAAGAGGACCGTGCACCAGGAGAACTCTGAATCTTTGGTTCTTCATTTCCTCTATTTCCTTTAGATAGTTTTGTATGTATATCTTTATATAAGCACTTCATAAAAGGGACAACACAGGGAATTATAATACAATAAGTGCAACAAACAAAATCACACTTTACAATGATGGAAAAGGGGAATATTAGGCCAGATTCACGTGGAAACTCGAGTAGCTCAGTTTTAGACATTAAGTTTAAGGTGGTGGAGCACTATCCATGAGGATATAGCAAGGTGGCAATCAGAGACTGGGGACTGGATTACAGGTGTGAGGTTAGAGGTGTGTAGATATGTCTGCGTATCACCGGCATAGAGATGATACCTGAGGACAAAAGAGTTGATGAGGTCACCAAGTGATGGTGTGTAGATAGAGAATAGGAGAGGTCCAAGCACAAAGCCCTGAGGTATACCAACAGACAGATCACCAGGAGATGAAAACAAGTCAGCAACAGAAAAGAAGTGATGTTTAGGTTGTACTAACCCTATTAACAGAAAAGGAAAGGCAGAAAAATGACAATATTTCTAATCTTGCTTGTTTTTTGCACCCTCTGCTTTCTCTCTTTTTTTTAATTTTATTTTTTTAGATTATTTCATACATACATATACATAATATTTTATACAATACAACGTACTGTAGTGCCCACGGTTATTTTAACACAAACCAGTGGCAATTGCCAAAAAGACCCAGGTACACCTTGCTACATGCTGGATACATGCCTTAAACTTGCCTTAAACTAGACCCAGCATTTCTGCATTGATTAATGGCCTATCAGATTAACAGCAGGGACCCCTGCTGTGTTAATCCTATGGGTCATTAGTCAATGCAGAAATGCCTTAAACTAGCCAGGTTACACCCAGCACATACCCAGAATGTAATAGGGCTAGTTTAAGGCAAGCTTTAGAATAGTCGTGGCCTCGTCTGTATTGTAGAAGAAATTCAGGATTTAATGGTATTCTGTTCAGTTTGAACACTTTGAAATGTATAAGGCCATATTTCCTAAGCATCAAGAAGACACTTTCCAGTCCATTTAAGTGAACAGACTGTAAGGAGTCTAAACAGTCTCTTATTGCTTAGCACTCATTAGTAAATATGGGACATTGTCCAATACGACGTTTCTACTGTTCCATTATGGCGTGTACCCCATGTATATCTTCATGCAAAGAAGGTCAGGAACCAGCAGGATCCTAACAAGGAAGTTAGCAGGGAATAGGATTGTGCACTTTGAGCCAGGTTCAGATTTGGCTCAGCTGTTTTCATAACCATTTATTTCTGTATTTGTCCTGAAACCTTTATGGTTAAAGAATGTATTTATGGTGTTCAATCATTATTGACATATTGACATTAGGTGTGAATAAAGCAGATATCCCTTATGCGCTGAGCTATAACTACCCCTGATATCTATATTGAGCAAAAAAACTTTTACAGCAATAAAATGATTCATCTTTCAGAAAGCCTTAACATATCTGTCAAGATAAAAAAGCTCCAAGGGATAAACCTAAAGCTCAAATTATCTCTGTTGATGTGCTAAATGCTGCACCACTGTTATAAACATGTCTGTATTAGGCAGTGACATTACCAGCCAGCTAATACTTTCTATACTTGTAAATTGATTGGCTGCAAATAATTAAGCATGTTACCTGTTTAAAGGGCTCAAAAGCCAGGTGGAAGATTAGAATTGCAGATTGTCGCTTTTAGTCAGGGAGAACCTACAGATACAGCGGCCATTATTCGAACAAATCACGGAGCCGTTTTTTTTATTCACATTAGGTGTGAATAAAGCAGATATCCCTTATGCGCTGAGCTATAACTACCCCTGATATCTATATTGAGCAAAAAAACTTTTACAGCAATAAAATGATTCATCTTTCAGAAAGCCTTAACATATCTGTCAAGATAAAAAAGCTCCAAGGGATAAACCTAAAGCTCAAATTATCTCTGTTGATGTGCTAAATGCTGCACCACTGTTATAAACATGTCTGTATTAGGCAGTGACATTACCAGCCAGCTAATACTTTCTATACTTGTAAATTGATTGGCTGCAAATAATTAAGCATGTTACCTGTTTAAAGGGCTCAAAAGCCAGGTGGAAGATTAGAATTGCAGATTGTCGCTTTTAGTCAGGGAGAACCTACAGATACAGCGGCCATTATTCGAACAAATCATGGAGCCGTTTTCTTGTGCTCTGCTGTATTCCACGCGGCATTAACGCGGCCAATCGCCCCAGGCACACGTGTTTATCGCAGGTGCTTTGTTTGAATTTCATGGATTCTGTTTCTTTGTGTGCAATGAAATGAATGAATTGTAATGTGTACAGTACTGTGCTACTGTGTCAAGTTCAGGTGTTTAAAAACCAGAACACTAAAATGCCATTTTCTGCACTCGCCTGCACTCGCGTCTTAAGGCGGTACGGTTGGAAGAAATCACGCGCCATGACCTGGGTATTCCGAGGTATACAACGCGTGGTGTTCGAATAACGGCCGCTGCATCTGTAGTCTTCAGTGGACTGCTTTTTTTCTGTTCTTTTTTTCCCTTTCCGTTCTTCTGTGTGACTAACTACGCTTTATTAAATTACGTCTCTTGTCTTCTCTCGTGTAAAGCAAAATTGCAACACAGGCACTGTGCTATGAAGTTATGTTTCCCCAAAAATATGAAATATATGCCTTTAGTTTTTGCAGTCAGGAACTGCTTTGATTTGAGAAATCTTTCTAATTTGTTACAAAAAAAGGACATGATTTAGTCCAGATTTTCCCGTAGCAATACATAAATAGGTCTTAAAGCAGCAATACTACTTTCCAACTTTTTTTTCCTGTTATTTTTATATCCGAAGTGTGTGACAAAGTATAATTTTGCATTCTTACCTACTGTAAGCTGGAAATCGTTTGGTGCTCCTGGTATGTATGTATGTCTTTATTTATATAGCAAGTTGTAACCCTAGGTCTTTGTTGCCTGTAGCACCCACTAAATGACCTTTGTCCTCATTCAGTTGGGGTATGCCAAGTTGCATATATCCTGATTTTTGATATTTAGTTTTATTTATATAGTGTCATTAATGAACCTAGCGCTTCACAGTAGTAATACACGTGACAACAGGGGCGCCAACAGGGTGGGTCTGCCTGGGGTTGGAATCCCAGGCCCGGTGAGTCAGGGGGCCTGGCCACACAGGCACACTGCCCGGCCGTGCCCGTGTCATTAATCAAAAAAAAAGTGTCATTGCGCAGGGAAGCAGGGTGTCCGGCCTGCAGGGCCCAAGCAAGGGATGAGTGGCGCGTGTCCTGTGGGCTGACCCAAAATCACCAGACCCCTTCCTCGACCCCCACCCATCCTTACTCCCCACCCACATGGGCACTCGAGGGGAATGGGGGCTGGAGGGGGACGTGTCCTGGCGAGCGCACACCAACCTTGTTCCCCCCGTGTCTACATCCCACCCGGGCAGCAGCCGTGGGGACCGGGGGGAGGGCGGGAAGCACTGCAAATGCTGCCTTTGGATCCACTCCCCCCCCCCCGCTCCTAACGTGGTACGGAAGGTAAGCACCGTGGCGAGCCCGTGCATGACAATCCAGCTTCCCTCGTGCCAGCTTCCTGCCCCGGGTAGCACCCACCCAGGCAGTCACCCACCCTGGCAGTCAGTCAACCAACCACCCACCCAGGCAGTCAGTCATCCACCCAAGGCAGTCAGTAAAGGCAGTCAGTAAGTCACCCACCCAGGCAGTCAGTCATCCACCCAGGCAGTCACCCACCCACCCATGCAGTCAGTCACCCAGTCAGTCACATACCCAGTCAGTTACCAAAATTCAGTCACCCACCCAGTCAGTCACCCAGTCAGTCACCCACGCAGGCAGTCAGTCAAGGCAGTCAGTCACCCACCCAGGCAGTCAGTCACCCACCCACATGCCTTTCATCTCCCCTCCGAAACCAGCCCCACCCCTTGCCAATTGAAGCCCCCCCCCTCCGGCAGGTTAAAGGCTCCACACACCCCCCCCAGCCGGTTGAAGCGCGGGCCGGTTGAAGGCTCTCCTGATTGAAGCCCCCCCCGCAGGCCAGTTGAAGGCACCCCCTCCGGGCTCATTGAAGCCTCCTCCTGCAGGCCAGTTGAAAGCCCCCTCGCTGACAGATCGAAGGCCCCCACCGCCGACCGGTTGAAGAGAGGTACTGTAACTCATTTTAGTCCCATACTGTACTTTACCCCTTAGGTCCATACTTAACTACCCCTTAGGTCCATACTTAACCCCCGCAAGGCCCTACTTAACCCCCCCGGCCCATACTTAACCCCCCCAGGCCCATACTTAACTCCACCCAGGCCCATACTTAACACCCCCCAGGGCCAATACTTAACCCCCCCCACAACCTCCCCAGGCCCATACTGAATCCCCCCAGGCCTCTTGTCACATTTTTTCTGTGGTAAGTGCCCTATGAGCTGTGGGGGTGGGGGGGGGGCTGCTCCTTTAATTTATCCTGGGCCCTATGATTTCTGTTGCCGGCCCTGCGTGACAATCATAAATAACAAATAATACAAATAATACAGTAGGTCATGAGAATAAGTGCTTCAGACATAAAAGTAACATTTAGGAAGAGGAGACCCTTGCAATCTAATTGGTAGGTAGGATGAACGTACAGAGACAGTAGGAGGGCATTCTGTTAAATGCGTCTGCAAGGGGCCAAGCTTTATGTATCATGTGTCTAGTATTATCCACGGTGCTACTCATATGCCTCTTTAAGCAACTGGGTCTTAAAGGTGGATAGAGAGGGTGCTAGTAGGGTATTGAGGGGAAGGGCATTCCAGATGAATGGGCAGTCAGTGAGAAAGGTTTAAGGCAGGAGAAGGCTTTAGATACAAAAAGGGTAAAGAGAAGACATCCTTGAGCAGAACGCAAGAATCAGGATTTTGCATAGCGAAAAATTAGGGCTGAGATGTAAGGAGAAATGCAAGGGAAAAGGGGGAGCACAGGTTTGAGAAATGATGGGAGATGTGGGTTCAATATGATTAGGTCAAATATTCCTGAGCTAATAGGAGCAGGGATAGTGGTACTGGTATGTAAAATATTATAAACACTTACACGGCCTTGTGTAAATGCTGTCACATCAAGGTCTCTTTACTCTCCTTCTTTCTTCTTTTTTCTTCTTATTTCTTCTTTCTCCCGTATCTTCCTTTTGTAGAAGTTCTTCTTCTTTCATCCAGATAGTCACCTCTTCAGTCTCCCAACGAGTTTCAATTGTAGTGTCGCCCTCGGAGCAAATGGATAAAGGTAAAAAAGATTGGGGGACAAATTCTGATAAAATATAACAAGACCTATTCCAATGATTACTGGTAATAAATGCAGAAAATACTGCAAACACTCACACGGGCAAATGTGAGTGTGTTCCTGGGGGAGCTATCTTTGTCCTCATCACATGAGAAAGTTCACATATAGAACTTTAATATTCTAGATAGTTGAAACAAAATGTGAGGGAAAGGGTAGGGGATATAGCAAAGATATACTGTAACAAAGATACTCACACGGCCACGTGTGAGCTCACACTGGAGTTTGGTATCTTTAAACTCCTCCTTGAGAGTCCAACACTGCCTTCAAGGAGAATTGCTCTTCGTGTTGTTGTGGCTAAAAATAACTCCGAAATAGCATAAGCCAACTAGGGGGCTTATGCAGAGAGGTACTGCTTAAATTCGCCACAGGATTGGAATTTATAGTTGTGGTATGCAGGGAACTACGGTAGCGCGGTGTGCAGGAAATGGCTAATTAGGCGAGTTTCACTTGGCGTGAAACTCGCCATTCTGAGCCGCGCGGTATTAGCCCATAAAACAGCCAACTTTTGTTGGCGGGCAAAATTTCCACTAAACGCGCCATTTAGTAGCTCCGATTGGCGCGTTCATGCGCATCGGAGCTACTGGAATCTTGCGTTTTTTCTCAGTGGCGAGATCACGCTTCTCGCCACACGTCTGGCGAATTTGAATAGCCCCGCCAAATTCTCGCCACTATCTCTTTCAATGCAGACATTTTTGGCGCAAACCTGCCGAATTTGACCTTAACGTGCCTCTCTGCATAAGCCCCTAGATCTTTAATAAAATAAAACATACAAAAAATAGTCTATAAAGCGCCCAATGTGAAGATCGAGGGGAGTTTGCTTTAGGGGGAGGATTGGATTGGACGGCGAGAGGCTATATAATGCTATGAGCCCTACCGTGCCCATCTACGGAGCCTGAGGAAGCCCAAGAAAGGGTGAAACGCGTAGCTCAAGACCCTAAAGCAGTTTGAACTTGTTCGCCCACTGTCGGGAGCAGGAAGTAGGAGCTCAGCACAACGTCCGGACGCGGGCAGAGTTAGCTGCGCGCCTGACGCCCTGCGTGAATTTCCTAAAGACTGGCCATTTGATTTCATTTCGGCACTTATGTCGTCTAGACTAAGCGCTTTTTAGACTATTTTGTATGTTTTATTTTATTAAAGATCTAGTTGGCTTACAGTACGCTATTTCGGAGTTATGTTTTGCCACAACAACACGAAGAGCAATTCTCCTTGAACACAGTGTTGGACTCTCAAGGAGGAGTTTAAAGATACCAAACTCCAGTGTGAGCTCACACGTGGCCGTGTGAGTATCTTTGTTATATCTTTGCTATATCCCCTACCCTTTCCCTCAGAATTTGTTTCCATTATCTAGAATATTAAAGTTCTATATGTGAACTTTCTCATGTGAGGAGGACAAAGATAGCTCCCCCAGGAACACACTCACACTTGCCCGTGTGAGTATTTGCAGTATTTTCTGCATTTATTACCAGTAATAATTGGAATAGGTCTTGTTATATTTTATCAGAATTTGTCCCCCAATCTTTTTTACCTTTATCCATTTGCTCCGAGGGCGACACTACAATTGAAACTCGTTGGGAGACTGAAGATGTGACTATCTGGATGAAAGAAGAAGAACTTCTACAAAAGGAAGATACGGGAGAAAGAAGAAATAAGAAGAAGAAAAAAGAAGAAAGAAGAAGGAGAGTAAAGAGACCTTGATGTGACAGCATTTACACAAGGCCGTGTAAGTGTTTATAATATTTTACATACCACTATCCCTGCTCCTATTAGCTCAGGAATATTTGACCTAATCATATTGAACCCACATCTCCCATCATTTCTCAAACCTGTGCTCCCCCTTTTCCCTTGCGTTTCTGTACCAATAAGGATCCTGGATAGATCCTACTGGGGTTTTTGAGTCACAGGAAGAGACTTTGAAGCAGATGGGAACCTTATATACCATATAAGGTTGTTACGTTCTGAAAAATACTTTTTTATTATTGTTTTCCTATACATTCCATTTAGAGGGAGCGCCTTGGTTCTTTCCTATTGAGATGTAAGGAGAGGCAGAAGAGTGTGAAACTTTAAAAGTGAGGAGGAGAATTGAGTGCAAGATGCGGGATTTGATAGGAAGCCAGGAGAGTGATTTCAGAAGGGGAGACAATGAGACAGATTTAGGAAAAAGTAGAGTGATTCTGGCAGCAGCATTTAAGATAGATTGTAGGGGAGACAGGTGAGAGGCAGGAAGGCCGGACAGCTGGAGGTTACAGTAATCGAGACGGGAGAGAATGAGGCCCTGAATCAGAGTTTTAGCATTCGAGCAAAAGAGGAATGGGCGTATCTTAGTAATATTGTGAAGGAAAAAGTGTCAGGTTTAAAAACGTTTTGAATGTGAGAGGAGAATGTGATAGAGGAGTCGAGTGTGACCCCTAGGCAGCGTGCTTGGGCTACTGGGAGAATAAGAGTACTTCAAACAGTAATGTGGAAGGAGGTAGTAGGGCCAGGTTTGGGAGGAAGTATTTGGAGCTCTGTTTTTGCCATGTTTAGTTTAAGTTGGCGGAGGGCCATCCAGGATGATATCACAGTGAGACATTCAGAAATTTTGGTCTGTACAGCAGGTGTAAGGTCGGGGGTTGAAAAGTAAAATTTGTGTGTCGTCAGGATAGAGCTGATATTTAAACCCAGTAGATGTGATTAGGTCACCTAGAGAAAGTGTGTACAAAGAAAAGAGAAGAAGTCCCAGGACAGAGCCCTGGGGTACCCCCACAGTGAGATCGATAGAGGAGGAGGTGTTAGCAGAAGAGACACTGAAAGTACGATGGGAGAGGTAAGAGGAGATCCAGGATAGAGCTTTGTTCTGAATACCAAGTGTATGGAGAATGCTGCAGAGAAGTCGAGTAATATGAGCAGAGTGTAATGACCTCTGTATTTGGCAACATGGAGGTCATTAGTTATTTTTGTGAGGGCTGTTTCTTTGGAGTGAGCAGTGCGGAAGCCAGATTGTAGAGGGTCTATGAGAGAATAGGTGTTGAGAAAATGGAGCAAGCGAGAAAATACAAGACATTCCAGGAGTTCTGAGGCAAAAGGCAGGAGGGCGAAAGGTCAATAGTTAGAAAGACAGGTAGGGTCAAGCTGGCTGTTTTTGAGTAATGGTATAACTGTTGCATGTTTGAAGGAGGAGGGAAAGGTACCAGAGTAGAGGGAGGAGTTAAAATGTGTGTATATATGTGTGTTATAAATCTGTCAAAATCCTGATTGTGTGCCTAACATAATGGCTGCTTTAGTTAGTGTAACTCAGCAGCTACAATGTACTGCTGCGACACACTTTATTCGAGCAAATACCCAGTATCTACCTGGCAGATACCTGGAATGCGCCGCTCCTCACCTCAGACAAGCCCCGTTGCGTTTGCCTTCCCAGCCATGGTTCATGCCTGGCTGACGGGCGGCTGATCTGTTAAATGATAATGATTAGGATTTAATAGGCTGCAATGCTTCGCGTGTCTACCAGATGGCATAAATTCATGAATTGTAATGCAGTATATATATATATACTGTGCAGTATTGCAGCCAGCGGGAATAAAATGCTTCAATCCCTGCCTGGAAAATAACGCAATGCACTCGGGCAGAAAACAGTCACAAACCTCAATACACCCGAGTATACCCGAATTCGTGGGACTAGCCGAGCTCGAATAAAGTGTGTCGCCAGTGTATCTATATCTATATAGTAACATGATCTATTGTTATAGTTTACAGCTCAAATTGCTGGGAACTTTTGCAACAAATGATCCCAAACAGGAAAGTGTTGCAAAGATCTTGCACTGCTTGGGAGGTGTGTTACAACCTGCTATAGACTCGAAATGATGCTTTAAAACTCATGAAAAATGGCACTAAGAGTGGAATAAAAATAAAATAAAACAGTCACTTATCAAATACTACAGAGCTGATTTATTTTTAAAACATAAGATTTCACCTGTTTTGCTGCTTTAATTTCCTTTAAACAAAAACAAAAAACAGTTGGAGCTAAAGAAAAAAAACATAGTATATAGAAACAACTGTGTCCAATAGAGTGTGGTTTGCTATTTGTTGTGGCAATAAAAGAGAAATTGTTCTGGTGAATTTACAGAAAACAAATTCACTGCAACCACAAAAAACATTTATCGGAGAAGAAACACAGTTCTGCTAAAGGGGTTGCACATGGTAAAAATGCATAACCATCATTATTTGTATTACCGGAATTCAACATAAATCATACTTAGTGTATATATAAAAATGGGCAACTGACATAGAAAATAGTGCACCACTGAAAGACATTTCAGATATTTCTGTACAAAACAAGGACCATCGCATTGATGCAGGTTCCCATAAAGCTTCTCATAAAAATGGATACATTTAGAGAAGGGGTAAGGATATTTTTTGACCAGAATAAGCAATAGGTTAATAAACAGCTGGAGGAAATAGGTGGAAGTGGATTTCTTCATTGTGTGTTGTTTAGGAAACTCAATGGTAAGGAAGGTATTTATTTTCTGTGACTGGTTTTGTTGTAGTACAATGTAAATGTCACGAGTTACATTGTGATACAACTGCGGTGTTTAATATGCTCTTCAACATTCCATCTCATTGACAACAGTGGTAGTCATGTGTCTGATAAGGGCACCCGCTGCTTGTTGTGAATGAGAAGACTTACTGTACAAGCACATTCTTTAATCATGACTTGAAGAACAGAGCTTGAGGCTGACAGAAGGATGGGGTTCGTTTATGTACAGTAGCAGACTACTTAACGTTCACAATACATAATATTTTCAGGCCGAGAACCAAATATAGATTGATGCAAAATCCATAACCATTTGGAGAGTGGGTGATCCCTCATTGTGATTCGGGTTGGTTGCCCTTTTATGTGGGTGACAGATTGATGTTGTGAGATTTTGGATGAATAATTAAATGTTATGACTGAGGGGCTTTGTGACGGGTAACGATGGCATGCTTTAAAATTATGTCCTGTTACTTCCATAATAAGACTGGCATGTCTCTGTACTCACTAACTGGTCTCTTTTCGACCTCCTCTTTTCTTTGACTTTAATTTTCTACCCTTTCCTGCACATCTAGCCCATATGTCTGAATTTACCACGTTGCTACAGACTTTGCAATGTAATTGGTTTCACAAAACATATTTCAGGCCATGTACAGTACAATGAATAGTTTTGTGGAACAGTGCATTGCATCAAATCAATTTCTCAATTAAAATCAATAGCAGCATCTGTAGGTATGTAGTTATTCACGCTCTTCCATTTGGAGCCAGTTTTCTTGTTCTTTGGTTGGAGTGTGTCATGTTTGTACATGCATTAGGAATTGTTTGTCTACTTGCATTTGTTATGTATGCCAAGAAAAAATTGATGGATAATCTTAACGCATTTATGTGGCACAAAAGGTTGAAGTTTAATGCTGCATATAATTTATATATGTGCACCACATCCAATATCCAAGCCTCTAACACCATCCTTTAGCTTCATTTTTTTTCTATGTGAAAAAGAAGTGGATGGACACACCGGCTAACACCCACAGCTTTGCTTTATACATTGAGAAAGCAGTATAGGAAGCGCTATAACTCTTAGGACATTCAGGATCCTTGAGAACAGTTTAAACCACAATGATAAAATATAATAACCACAATAAAGCCACAGTAAAACCACAATTAAACCACACTTATCCATTTATTGGATTACCACATGTATTACTGCTGTGAAGTGCTATGTACATTAATGGCGCTATATAAATAAAGACATACAATATAATACAATACACTAAAAAGGAATTTATAAAATAAATAAAAAATGTCCAAAGTGCAGTCCTGGTGCCAGTGTCCAAACCAGGGGATTATCCAAATCCCCTCACAGAGCCTAGCAAAAGGAAATTTGGACTTCTTTGGCACAAAGGGCTGCAGCAACAGACACAAAAGATTTAGAAACCAGATACTATCAGCACACTGATACTGTGTAGATGTATGCACAGATTCAATGATAAATAATGAGTCCGAATAAATATGAAATGTTCTCAGTAAAATGGGATGTGTGGACCTGTTTTTCTTCAAGCTTCAAATACTGAAACACTGTGTCTTATTTTAGAAGAATAAAACAGAAACAACATAGCATAATACTGTTGTTTAATAAGCAATAAAAAGTGAAATCTATTTCAAATTCACAAATTTCTTCTTGTTGAATGTGCGGTTGAATACTGTAAGGATCGGGGAGTCACGCCGCCCTCGGCACACTCCCTGCTTACCTCCGCTCACTGCCGGGGCTCCCGCCTTCCCCGCTCCTACCGCTTGTGGGGATGCCGCTCCTTAAGAGACCACTCCACGGAAGGTTGCGCACGCATCCCGCTCCAGGCTTAATGCCTCTTCGTCCGGCTTGCGTCCTTGCGCCAACATCAGCGGCTTGCGGCGCTCGCGCGTAATGCGAGTTGGGCGAGAACGTGTCTCACCTCCTCGGACCTTGTTAGGAATCATTATCCCACCTGATCCCTGCTCCGGATTCACCAACCACGTCCCTCGCTGCTGACGCACCTCCATGCTGCAGGATTCTCATTGGTTGCTCTTTCCTACTTATGCTCAGCTGCCCCACTGGAAAATTGGCTGAGCAATTATTCAATGTTCCGTTGTGTTAATTGCTTCCTAGCCTTGCAGTCTTGTCTTGTCCTCTTGTTCGCAGCTCTCTGTTATAGACCCAGCTTGTTTTGGACGCCGCTCTTCTGTACTTCTGACCCTGGCTTTCTATGACAATCCGCACCCCTCCAACCCGACCTCGGCATCCGTACAACGACTATTCTCCTCTCTCCAACCCGGACCCCAGCTAATAGTACCTGCAACGATATGTACCTCTCCAACCCAGACCCCGGCAAGTATATCGACTATTCGTATCTCTCCAACCCAGACCTGGCTACCTTGACCAACCTACTCTCCAGACGCACCCACACAGCTGTGGGTTGTGTTTATATCCATCCCCACCTCGGCCCTGCAGTCATGCCCTGTTTATGGTGAGCACATCATGACAAATACTAGCTTTCCAGCTTTGGCTTATTAGGGACTTCTTAGTCCAGGCACTGCTCCTGCAGTTCTTACAGCTTGCTCTGTCCAGGATCCTCTCTCAGGGGCCACCTGCTCCCCTCATTGTATGTCCCGACTTGTCCACAACTCAGCTGTTGCAGTGGCTGCAGTCCAGGCTCTCACCCTGGGCTGTGCTCTGGATTTGGACATGTTTCTCTTCCAAGCTGAGATCGAGCTCCATTGGCCGGTCTTAATTCCGGGTATGAGGCATGCTGTGACATCAGTAGTCGGCTATGCTGACTCACTCAGGACACCCTGTGCATTTCGCGAAGTTTGTTCGCTTCTGTTTTTTACCCTAACCAGTTTTATCTATATTGCAATCTAATTTAGGATGCACAATAAACAAAATTTACCATATCAACATGTAAAGCAACTTTAAACATTCATGTTATTTGTTCCAGCCATTTTTAACAATTATGCTAATGATTGCCTGACTAGCCAGTGGGTACTTAAAGCTGCAGTTCAGTCTTTTTTTTAAAAATGTTTATTTTTTTTTTTTTTTTTACTTCAATAGTTTCATGTGGGCAATCTATACTTATCTAAAGAACTGTATAGCTGCCGGTCAATTCGTTCTCCATGTATTGATCGGCGAAATTTGGTGACATAATTAGTGAAGGGATCTGTTTATAATCTGCTTCTTTCCGTCAGTGGAAGCTCATGAATATTCATGAGTCTCCCAGTGACGTGTGCTCGCTCCTGATCTGCCGCTATGTGGTGCCCCCTTCTGCCCCGATCCCTGTGGCTGCCTCCCTGGCAGTGCGGGAAATGGAGGGGTGTTGCGCGGCTGCCGGGAGGGGGGGGGGGGTTGCAGCAAGGTGGTGTGTGTGAGATTATATGTATATATATATCATATATATGTATATATATAGATATATATATATCACACACACACACACACACATATATATATAGTGTGTGTGTGTGATATATATATATATATATATATATATATATTATATATATATATATATAATCTCACACACACACAATATATATATATACACACACACACACACACACACACACACACACACACACACACACACACACACACACACACACACACACACACACACACACACACATACTGGACACCTAACAAGCTCCTATTGAGCCCCCAAAATAACCACAACATATATATATAAGCATATGAGTGTCACAGATGAGTGCTTCTGAGCATGGCAATATATATTTAAAACCAGAGACAGAACATAAAACACAGACAAAGCTCTTAAATGGTTAAGGGCTCACTCCATAGCATCTCCCACTCAGTGGAACTTGCTTGCTTGCAGTATGGTTGTGACAGCTCTAATACAGAGTGCTTTTCCTGGTAATGTACAGGTTAATAAAAGCTTCAATCAGACTTAGAACTTTGCAACTAATATTGACAGATTTACTATAATCATTCTTCCTGTTATTACACAGGTTATTAAGAATTTATATTAGCGTTAGGGACTCCTGAATTGTGGTCTGCCGTGCAGTTGGCTCAGGGGCTTACAACAATTTTGGCCAGAAATGTTAAACTAAAAGACCATTTTACTTAATAGATATTTCTACATATATATTTAGGCACTGTACTGTGTATGAATTTCACTGGATGTGCTAAAACTGAGCTTTGTCTGTGTTTTATGTTCTGTCTCTGGTTTTAAATATATATATATATATATATATATGCAAATATAGCTGTATGCTCATCTGCATGTCTTAGGCAGGTCTGCAACCCCGCCTTTCCCCATTATCACCCAGCATACAGCACTTCCACTGCAGCAAGGGATTCTGGGAAATGACATGCAAGTGAGCACACAGTGTCACTTTTTGCCTCAATAACCATTTCTAACATGGTTCCCTATAGGCTTAAGCTTGCTGCATGGTCACAGCTTTGAGCACAGCCAGGGTTAAGGTGCATACCCAGAAAATCACCCACAGACAGCTGTTTCGACCTTGATGGGTCTCATCAGTGTGGGGTTGACTTTACTGGGAATGCAAGAGAGGCTATGGGATAGGCTAAACCATAATACTGAGTTAAGTTATGGTGAGTAAAAAAAGTGACAAAAACCCTCCACAGGAAAGCAAATATGCAAATATAGCTGTATGCTCATCTGCATGTCTTAGGCAGGTCTGCAACCCTGCCTTTCCCCATTATCACCCAGCATACTGCACTTCCACTGCAGCAAATAATGCTTTGGGCTCTGAATGAACTTTGTGCACGCTGGAGAGAATAACTTGCTAAATTCAGGCACATGTTACTACAACCGATTGTGTGTTAGAGGGCATAGTTTTTCCTATAATAAACAGGGACCTGAGGCCCTGGCGGATATTTTAGTCTAAGATCTTTTATCATATCTGCATAACCTCAGGTGGTGGCAGTGGATGGTTATGATGTGCAATTGAGTAGGGGGTTAATGCTAACTCGCTGGTTCCTTGCAGAGGAGAAAGGGGGGTTGCTAGAGAAGCCTTTGTGTATTAACCCTGGTTGCATATCTAAAGTCACGTGCTCACTTGTGTGCTGTTCGTGGCGGTGGTATATTGGGACGGTTTGAGGAGAGATATAACCCATTTGAGGGACCCCTGAGTGGGTGAAGAGTGGGTACGCTTGCGAGCGTCGGTATTAACCCTTGTCCCGTATGCAGGTCGCGTGCTAGCAGGGAGTCTTACGTGACAAATGATAGTGTGTGTGTGTGTGTGTGATTATATATATATATATATAATCACACACACACACACACACACACACACACACACACACACACACACACACACACACACACACACACACACACACACACACACACTATATATATATATATATATAGTGTGTGTGTGTGTTTATATATATATATATATATGTGTGTGTGTGTGTGTGTGCGTGCGTGCGTGTGTGTGTGTGTGATATATATATATATAGTGTGTGTGTGATATATATATATATATATATAGTGTGGCTAAACAAACCAGAACACAAAAAAAATAAATTGACCTCTTAAAAATGGTGTCGTGAGAATAATGGTATAACACACAGCTGAAGGTGAATATAAATGTGACCCTATGATGTGCTGCAAACGGACTGAGAAAGCTGATGCCAAAACTATGCTGCACACATGAAATAAGCAGCAAGAGAAGGGAGTCCCTTCTCTTCAATTTATTTTTTCTGTGTTCTGGTTTGTTTAGCCATCTCTATATTTTTTAGAGTTTTTTTTGCTATAGATCGGCTGATCTTAGTCACAATACTGGGGGAATTTTCTTTCCCCTGGTTTTGTTATGTTATATCTGTACTCCCTTGTTTTGGTTCTTACCAGACTTTTTGTGCCTCTTAGGTGTCTAATTTTCTACCATTGTATCACACAGCAATTTACTATGTGATTTGTGTGGGTCTGTCTTGTTTGTTTTTTAATACTCTTTGCTAATAAAGTCAATTTTTTCTATTTTTTCATTATATATTGTTTGAGTGCACCTTTTTGACCCTTCTTTCTCTTTTTGTGCAACATATTCCCTATGGGTCGGTAGCACCACCAGAGGGTCACTCTCTACCCTGACCTTTGGTTATCTCTTAATACTAGGTCATCCAGGGGTGATTTGATTGCGGCATCTATTTTGTGTCTAATTCATATACACACATATACATACACACTGTGTGTGCGTGTCTATGTATGTGTGCGCATGTTTATGTGTGCGTGTATATGTATGCGTGTGCGCATGTTTGTGCGTGTATAAGTGTGTGTGCGCATGTATGTGTGCGTGTGCGCATGTTTGCGTGCGCATGTTCATGTGTGTGTGTATATGTGTGCGTGTGCGCATGTATATGTGTGCGTGTGTGTGCATGTATGTGTGCGTATGTGTATGTGTGTGTGTGCACATGTGTATGTGTGCGTGTGCACATGTGTATGTGTGCATGTATATGCGTGCGTGCGCATATATATCTATATCATACACACACATACATACACACCTAAGCTCCGCAGGGCCCTGTGCCTGCAAAATGTCTCTGTAAAGTGCTATGTTAAGAACAAGCCATTATTAATTTTAATAACACACACATTGAATTGTACACATTCACATACACACAAAATTAAATATACATATTGTTTACAGCAGGGGAGCGCAAATTTTTTGTGCTGCGCCCCCCTGTCTCTCTGCCCCCGGCTCTCGCGCCCCCCTGCCTTCCTTCAGCCGCGTCAGATGACGCTGCGTGGGCGTGTGACGTCAGGTCACATGGTGCCGCGGCGTCTATTGACAGGAAGGGGTTGTGCCTTTCTAAAGGGTTGCTATAGAAACAAAAATGCTCGTTACATTAGAATACATAAAAAATTGTCTTTCAAAGTTGTTTTTTAAAAAAAAAGAAAATGCTACAAGTATTTTCTCACAGTACAGAACTGATTTATTAAAAAAAACACACATGCAGGATATTGACTGAACTGCAGCTTTAAGAAACCACATTAGGCTGGGGGCGTTATTCCCTGATGAAGCAAACGAACTTTGCGAGATGCGTAGGTGTCCTGTGTGAGCCACCATAGCCGACTACTGATGTCACAGCACGCCTCATATCCAGAAGTAACACCGGGCGACGGTGCTCAATCTCGACATGGAGGAGAAACCTGCCCAAATCCAGAGCACAACCCAGAGTGAGAGCCTGGACTGCAACCACTGCAACAGATGAACAAGTCGGGAACCTACACTGAGGAAAGAAGATGACCCCTAAGAGAGGATCCTGCAAGACCCGGACGGAGCAAGCCGTAAGAACTGCATTATTCCCAATTCACATTGGCAGTTTTCTCATTCTTGCCAAATCCCAATTAAGGACTTATCAGCCATGCACATGCATGTGAAACCGATCACAGGACTCTACAGTACTGTTATAGTTCAACAGTCAAAAATTAAAGCCGGAGAAATAATGAATCGCTCTGGGGGAAGGTGTCAATAAGCAGTTGAATGCCTTTTTGCTAGGTTTTGTGAGAGGGGAAGGTGCAACTTTGCCAGTCCGGGTGTAATGCTGTGATGCGCATGCGTGTCAAACCAGGCAAAGTAATTACTCAGCCTACTGACTACCCTTATGTATTTATGCATTTGTAAGGGGGTCTATTTGTGATAAATTCATTTTTATAGTACCATCTGCACTATTCTGGTCTCTCTTCTTTTCCCTGTGTCCTGTTGAACCATGCACACAACCATCCACTTTTGCCACTTTGGTATATGCTCTTATTATTCCTGTAAGTTGTGAGTATAACCATTGGAGGCTACGATTCATCTGCAAACCTTCTTTGTTCTGCAATACTGTTCTATGCCCAATTTCTTTCTCTCCTTTGGTGATAATTCCACGCTCCCCTGATTTTTTGGATGCTGACTGTGGAAGATATCGGAAATGTATCTTGTTCCAGGGTTTTGAGTGGAGGAGTATACTGATCATTTATTATTTCTCTGAACCTATTTCACTGTTAACACTTGGGTTCATGTATTTCACATTTTTGAATTAGTGATTTTTCACACAGATCCCGTTTGTAATATGTTTGACACTTTTCATTTTGCGTCACGTTTATTTATCTTTTAATCACTTAAAAGTTGATTATAGTTTATTCACTTAACCAGTGTTGAGCACCACACCTCACTCTTGTAGGCAAAGTATCATAGTCTGGTCATGGGCAGAGGTCTGCAACAGGGAATGCAAGGGCACAGGTACAGAATAGGACAAGTCAAATTACTTGCAAGGGTTTTGAAACATGGGCTAGGACTACAAGAGAAACATGCTAAGGCAAATACAGGCTGTGACAGAATGAGTTTCAGTTAGATAAAGAAAGAGCAGCTTCCGCTCTGCTAATAAATGTGAGTGGTGCACATGGAAATAGAAACTATATTAGAAAACTAAAAGTATTCCCTTTAATACATGCACTCGACCTCTAATAGATGAGGAAATTCAATATGTATATATTCACTGGAAAGAGATGGTTTCTCATCTCCACTAATACATCAAATTAATTTATTTACAAAAGAAAAGATTATTATTATGAGCACACCCATTAGGGATTTTCAATCACAGTTTTTGTATATACACCATCACCTTATACACAGCAATCTAGGAATTGTAAATGTCTATGAGTCAGTGATCCTATACCACCTCAATTAGTTTAGCTATCCCATCAGGCATCAGCAGCAGCAACAAATTCTGCAAAGAGATATATGCATATATTTGTTAAGTAGCGCTATTTTGAATTTAGGTTTTAAAAAGGCAATTCTTTTGTTAATAAATAAATGTAATGTATGAGTGGAGATGGGAAACCATCTCTTTCCAGTGAATATATACATATTGAGTTTCCTCATCTATAGAGGTTGAGTGCATGTATTAAAGGGAATACTTTTGGTTTTCTAAGAATGAGTTTCAGAACATAAAACAAAGATGAGGTGAAACAGAAGACAAGAAACTATAAAGGCAGGCAAGGACATACCCACAAGAGAACGAAGAGAAGACAGAGAGAGGAAATCCCAGAGAAGACAGAAGTTGCAGCACACCCAGTGGACAAACAAAGGAACTTTGAGAGAGGGAGACTTGGGTAAAGGGGTCAGGGATATTCCTGACATTTGCAAATAGTTTGTGAAATCTGATTAGGACATTTTCTCTCATGGCTGAAAGGGCAAATTTTGCCTGGTCCATGACTTTAGGCAAATGTTTCAACATAAAAGGAGTTCACATAAGGTTCAAATACTGTAGAGTGACCAACGCACTCTGCCCAGGTGTTCTCATTTATGAAACCTCAATCTAATAGATAATTAAATTGTTGATTACCTTTCAAGCTCGTGCAAATATCTGCGTAACACAATGTGATTTTTATTTTTGATTTGTGACATATCAGTTTTTCCTTCTTCATTGTTGCTTAAAGGAGCAATCCAAGCTGTATTTTCCCCCAATTTGTCCCCATTTTAAACAGAATTTAAGAAGCAGAGGGTGGGGGAGATGTCTCCGAAATTGAACCCCATTAATTTCAGCTCTGTGCACCCCCTACGTCCGGAGATACATACCTCCAAAGGGGGTTGCCGGTATCTCTCTGCGGTTTTCTGCAGTTTAAAGATCCCGCATCACGTGGGTCAACAGGAAGTCGCACTGGATGACATCACGGCTTCCTATTGGCCTGCATGGCGTGGTAGCTCAAAAAAATGTGAACCCTGGAGTGGCTACCGGTGTTTTCCATAACACTTCCTTTATCTATAGCTAGGTCCTCTCTAGATTAGCCTGATGGCCTTCTAGGTTTGAGTTTCTATCCATGGGTCCCAGGTCTTATGAAAATTTTCAGTTGTATGTCTGAGGAAGGCAGAGAGTCTTTCCATCAGCATTACTTCCCCTATTCTGTTTATGACCATTTTTTTGGAAAGTGGTGATGGGCATTGCCAGGCTGCCGCTATTGCGCACCTGGTGCCTGTCAGTATATGTGAGATTAGGCGTTTGGTCAGGGGATTGGTCTCCTCGATCGGCTTGGCCAGCACATACACCTGGGGTCAAGTGGGATAATCAGATCAGTAGTGTCTTTGATAATTTCCTTTATCACTCCCCAGTATATCTGTATTGCTGGGCAATCCCACCAAATGTGGACCATATTGCCAAACTGCCCACACGCCCTCCAGCATTGATCCTAGGCTTCTGGGAAGATCTTCTTCAATCTTCAGGGCGCTATATACCACTGATAAATTATTTTATAGATGTTTTCTTATGTGATTGTGCAGATGGATGTTTTGGCCGTGTTATCCCATATGTCTTCCCAGTCAATTTCAGTTCCCAAGTCATTGGCCATCTAACCATATATCTATGGACTGGGGTGTTTCAAGCCACCTCGATCCCTGCGTAAATTCTTGTTATCAAACCCTTTTTATACGCTGTGTCTTTGCAGAGAGCTTCGAATTTAATGAGTTCCGGTAACTCTGATTTCTTTAGGGTAGATAGGATGAAGTGTTTTATTTGCAAATATTGAAAGGGTGGTAAGTCTGGGACTTGATAATTCTGCTTGAGCTCTTGAAGGCTCAAACGTTCACACCGTGTGAAAGAAATCCCCTAACCGTCTGATTTTATTATTTTTGAACTGGTCGAAGTGGTTCGATACTATTCCCGGTGGGAAGTCAGGGTTGTCAAAAATAGGTTAGAGCTGGGAAACAGTAAAAGAGTACCCGCAGCACTCATAAGCAGCCTAAGAGCTGTGCATGGAGATGCAGCTTTCTCCGTGCAGCTTTTACAGACTGTGGGAAGATCGCAGTGGTAGAACTTAGAAAAAGACTGAGATAAGGACACTGCTATCCCGAGCGGTATTGGCATTTTCCTACCTCACGGTTTGTGACTTGCGGTAATGCTTTCTGATTCTTTCTGAATACGAGATAACACAAATGTCAGACCGTGAGGTAAGGTCATGCCAAAACATTCGATTTGGCAGTGATTTTATCAAAGCTACTAGAATGAGCCCTCAGTCCCTGCTGTGATGGTGTTACTACTGGAGACTGTGATGGAGAGTATGGAAATGTAGATGACAGCACTAGGACTTCTACTTGAGGTAGTGATGGTAGTTGTGACACTCTCTGGCCTGTCTACTGCGAGACGCCTGGTGGGGGCAGAACCAGGTGATAAACTGTAGGTGCCGGTGGCTATGCAGGACAATTGAACCAATGCAGGCCCCTTCCTTCCCCCTACCCACGTTGGCATTATTTATGTTACATGTTACAACGAGCCACTGATAAACCCTGCATAGTTCCCTGGGATGGCAAACTAAAATATGACCCCCCACAGGATGACGTAGAGTGCCTGTTTGGAGGATTGTTGTTTTTGAAATTCTGCTGGTTTCACCTTCTGCCTCTGTGTCATCTGGTTTCTCACCATCATCACCCTCCTTATCATCTGACTATGATAACCACTACACCCATCACTTGTTGTTCCTCCTCCTGATTTGTTTGTGTCTTCCTCCTTGAACAGCATACCAAAAACAACAGTATCATTAACAATATCATCAGCCCCAGCCTCAATAGTACTCCTTGTGAACTCCTCATCTGATTGCAAGTGCTACCTACAGTATACTCAGGAACAGGCTCAAATAATGCTAAGGGAAAAACATTTGCTAATGTCGAATCCCCTTTCTCTTGGGCTAACTGCTGAAAAGCTCATGGATTGACCATGAACCATTGATTGATGGCTACTAAGGGGTTAATATATTGGAAAAAAGGGGAAATGAATTCCTCATTGGTGTTTCCAAAACTTCTGTGGTTAGTTAATATGAAAAGAATCATGAATACTGTTTCTTGAATTTAAACCATGAAAAATCAGTAAATAAACACTATGGATCTGTAGACTGTAAGCAAAGCCTTATTGTAAGTGGGATAAATGTGGTCTCCACCTCACCAGATGTTCCGTGCGGGGGATGATGGAAGGGGAGGAAAAAATACACTACCCTGAAATGTACCCAGCATAATGGAGCTCCCCCAGTGAGGGTACAAGCCCCCTTCCGCAACTCCACGCAAAGGTGAGTGGAGGACCGTAACCACACTGTCTAGTGAATGAACAGTCCCACTAGTAATGGTTGGTCACGGGTACTCACGGTACCGATAATGGAGCCTGGTTCCTGTAAGTGTGACTCAGTCTCGAGATAGCATAGGAAGGAAGAATTTTAGGTAAAAAGGCTGAGCACAGCGAAAAAGAGAAGGGCTGGGGTCAGTAAAAAATCATAAGTATATGAGCAAAAAATTACAAACACCAAGGTCCTCTGACCCGTTTCTCACCGAAAAGCGCTTTATCAAAGAGTAACCTGTGCACTGTGCAACTTCCTTTAAACACCACTCTCGCGATCGGAGGGTGGTTCCTGCTAACACCACCTGGTCTCACTAATCACCTAAAGCGCAGGTGTGTGGATACGGAAGCCTGCAAGCTCCAGCCACTACTCCGTCGAGAGACTGCTATGAGAACTAAAATAACAAAAACATGAAATTTACACAATGGGTGCCACACTGCAAGGGTGTTATAAATAATTGGGCAACATATCACGTCTCATATTGTTAACAAATGAAATAAAAATATACACCAACGTGAAACAATGGGAAGAAAACAAATATATACAAAATAACAATAAAATAATCTACAGTATATTCTAAAGAGTCTGCTAAGAATGTAAACACAGAACACATTAAACCCCAAAGAAATATATAAAAATGTATACTGTAATAAATAATGATAATGAATATAGGAAATGGATGAAAAAATATGTATGTAAATAAATCTATAAATAATATTAATCAAATGGTATATAGATAAAGTACTAAAAACTACCAAATAATATAATAAACCGTTATTTGAATCAAATAGAAGGACACATATATATATATATATATATATATATATATATATATATATATATATATATATATATATATATATATATATATATCAAGTGTATACAAAAACAACTAATATCACTCATTGATATTTAATTGTTGACCAATAGTTGCAAATTCGAGAAACGTAAATGCAGAGTAACATACTGTATACTTAATGTCTGTTTATATTATAGTGACAATCATGATCACAAAGAAAGGGATCCCAAGAAAGGAGTTTAGGGAGAAAACTCCTATATTTATAAAATTCTGATATAAATTTAGTTTACAATTTTAAATTATGAAATTTCTAATGTAATCAAATATTCCAAATGAATAAACAGTATATAAGTGTATGTGACCCATAAAGATAAATGAGAACAATGTATATAGATAACCTATAATGATGATGTACAATTATGTATCATCCATAAGAATCATAGATAATGACTATATATACCAAATAGTTATCAACCCACAATATTGTGCATACAGTATATATCTTGTTCTTCATATAGTTATTGGAGACATGCATGTACAGAGTCTTATGAAAAACACGTTATCGCATCATACCTGTGGGATGATGTGAACTGTGTAATACATGCATGGATGTCACATAAAACACATATGATGGGAGAAGGAGTGGCTCAGTGAGACACTGACTGGTACTGAGAGTTTGAAGCAGGGGCACCTAGTTCAATTCCCAGGGTCAGCTCCTTGTGACCTTGGGCAAGTCACTTTATCTCACTTTATCTCACTGTGCCTCAGGGACCTGTGGCTGCAAAATGTCTCTGTAAAGAACTACGTAAAACTAGAAAAACTATACAAGAACATGTGATTATTATTATATACAAATGTCCGAAAATACTCCAAAATTTGCAAGGGATAAAGATCTGTATGGAGCCATCGTACCTTTTTGTCTATCATGAAATAGAACAAGTGAAAAAGAACAAGTGCAAGAAATGCCATTAGGGTCTGAACTACTGTATGGTCGGGTATTTGCCTGGGAGCAATAATATAAAATGAGCAGTAAACAAGGGAGGTGATGACAGCTTCAGGTGGTTAACGCCCCAAATATCTGGCACCTGGCCTATCCATGTGAGCGTCATTGGGATAAAGGAACTAGTAAATCAAATCTAGGGTCAGTCAGCACTACTAATACACATATATGTAGCCAGGTACCACCTGGGCTACTAAACTTCCCTGCCTAACACATAAGTCCTGTTTCCAGCGCAGGCTGTGTTAAGGTTTAACTATGCCCTTGCTGCAGTCAACAGCTCCCTAGAGTCACAGTGAATGTGGGCTTTGGTACTGCACCTGCTGGGGCTAAGACCTGGGACCCTCCCCTGGTAACAAAAAGGGTCTGCAGTCCAAATTCACTGTTCTATTATCTCCCCTCAGGGAGTGGGATGTGTTCTGTGCTGGACCAGGGGCCTGGTTTCAGGCCTTCCCTCCCACAGGGGAGTGGAAGCACCTACCCTATACTCCACCAGTTAGTATGGGAGACAAGGAGAGACTCCTGTGGCCTCAAGCTCCTTGGGTGACTCCAGGGACCACAGAGAAGAGGTTGTTTCATTATGTCAGTATGCTGTGGGACAAGAATAAAGACCCCAAGTTATTTGTTTTACTCCTGCCTGAGGCTGCAGTCATTCAGGGGGAGGGAAAGAGGTTTTCATGCAGGGACGGCACCTATCTCTGATAGGCCCTGTTGGAATGGAGGTGCTGCACTGAAGATAAGAGCTACAGATCCAAAAGCCTGTCCTGTTATCCCCAACTAATATCGGTTGACACTTAGAATCCTGTTAACCAAACAGGTGAGCAGCACTACACCCGGTAACCAAAACCAAATCTCCCTTTGGGTGGGGGAAAAGGGGTTACATATGTAGCCAGGTTCTCCCTGCCAAGCCCCCCCCTCACCTTCCTGGTGATCGCGGGTGCCGCCGAGCCCAATGGCGGTCCCGTCGGCCGATCGGAAGTGTGGGGGCGGTCAGAGTCCTGCTCGGGGGTTGCCGGGGACGCGTGCGGCTGGTTGTCAGGGCCGCGATCGCGTCGTTAGGGCTCCCGGCGCTCCCGAAGCAGGGCGGCGAGAGCGCTGCCAGCTTCTAAGTGTTTGCGCATGCGCAGTGCGGATCTTGGTGCGGTGGCCAGCCAGGGACATTGCGCATGCACAGTGATAGCGCGCGAACCCTAGCCTACCAAGGACAGGCTCTTGGAAGGGACTACAAGTCCCATGAGCCTCAGCTGCGCCCCACGTGATACCAGGGAGCCAATAGGGCTGAAGTATTGCCCTGCAGGCAAGAAAAAGATACATTTCATGGGTTTGCAGCTACGCAGTCAGTCAGGACCAGGACAAGCTAGGGGAAGGAGGTGAGTTCAGGGGTGAGTGACCCACTGCATTAGGCCAGCAGCCCCCTAGGTCCCAGTTAGGTCCTGAGACACTGTTTAGCTTGTGGTGCTATAGGGACAGGCCCTAGACAGGGACACTGCCCCATTAGCTATTTGGATAGTCAGGGACACAGCGCTGAAGACGTGCAGCCCTGCGAGGTGGGTTCTGGGCGCGGAACGCCACCAAAGACCCTGAGACTAAGGTGATATTATCCACGCTGGAATTCACCCAACGCGGTGTGGAGGACGACGTCGGATCGGGCGGAATCCCTGACGTAGTCTGCGGAACCCGGGGTGGGAGCCCCGGGCAGGTATCAATTTCAAGTGCACAAACAATCCTACATTATACTCACACGGTACCGGTGGCTGCGCAGTCACACATATCATCTCACCTAAAGAGTGCGGGACATATTGTGTGGGGTTATTGGACACGGGGTGGGATCACCCGGTGTAGGTGGGAGCGTCCTGCGAGACGCAGTAGTTAGTGTCTCCTCCAGAGGGGGACACCTGTTATACATGAGTATGTATTGCAACAGTAAAGTCATTGGTTATTTTACATACAGTGTGTTGAGTGAGATATATATATTTGTTCTGTGAGGAACCACTCCTCTGGCGGGAGCCATCGCAGGTGGAGGCGTTGCACCACAAGATTGTGTTATATGTATGTACCGCAGGTTCCCCGTGGCGGAAGCTCAGCCCTCCTATGAGCCAACAGGTAATGCACCACACTTATGGTAACACCGTATGTTTCTCCGCACCCACAGTATAATCTGCGATTGGGGGGGGGGGGGGAAAACCGTTACATTTGGAGGCGCTGCTGAGATACCACCTGGGGTGCCCTGTTCCAAATTTTTTCCAAATTGTCCCGTTCCTATTTTTGTCACTATGTTTGTAAAGTCCGGACACGAGGTACTTGCCTGGGCTTTGAGGCAATATCTAGAACCTGGCCAGGTAGTGGCGGTAGGAGGCATTCCCGCTATTATACCCGCGGTCAAGGTCCGGGAGTATATGTGTAAAATTCCTGGGTGGCCGTACTCATGTGTCTTAGATGAAGAACAAGATCCTACGTCCACATGGAAAACCATACTTTTTGTAGTGACCCACACTGCAGATATATGCCTGGCAGAGGCACCATCCGCATTGTTTATGCCCGGGGCCCCGTCTGAGGGGTACCCCCTAGTTTACGCAGACCAAGCAAAATGGCGTCTCCCGCCAAATCAGGAGAGCGCACGTGCTGCTGACTGCCAACCTGCACAGAAAGATGTTGCAACAATCTGTCCGGGTTTGGCGCGAAAATCAGAGCCCCTCCCCTGTGATGTGAGTGACTCAGTGCAGAGCCAAAACCACTCCCTTGTAGAAAGTGCCCTTCCTTCAGATTCCACCAGGGGGAGCAAGCACTGTGATCTTCAACCCTACGTCGATGCAGTAATAGACTCTTTGTTCTCTGAGGATGAGGATGAGATAGACTGTCAGGGGATACACCCTAATGTGTATGTGCCCTGGCGAGCGCCAGGAATAGATCTCCTTATGCTAATGTGCCCATGCTTGCAAGAAGCCTATGACGAGGGAGCCGACATGTCCCAGTTACCAATAGACTTCAAGATCACCGAGGTGGATGGGGAACCGTGAACACAGTGCTTTAGTCCCACCTGTGACTGTTCTAGAGGCACACTGGCGGGGGAACCTAAATGTGATTGCTGAGGTGCAATTTTCTTGATGCCCCAGCCTATAGAGCCAGCTAAGGAGCCAAGTGAACCATTGGCGGAGAAGAGCGCGACCGCAGTGGAGGTACCGGAGCACGCCAGCTTCGTACCAACAACCACTGGCTGTATCGCAGAAGACCCCGGTGACTCCCGTGCGGAGGGTACTATCGTGATATCCTCCGGGGAAGAGGTTGAAGTCCCATAGGTGGCGATGCGCCTACCGGCGAACCACCCCAGCGGTGATACAGAGGAGACAGAGGAATCACAGGGTAAGGTGTCTATACCCCCGTCTTCCTTTAGTGAAATCATCGAACCAACTATTTCGGTGGATACAGAGCCTGCTGTGGGCCCGTGGGGCCTAGAGGAGGTGTATCCAGATGTTGCGGACCCTGCTGTGGGCCCGTGTGTCCTACAACGGCCAGTCCGGCCTACTACGATGGTACCATCGGTCCTAGGCTTGGGATCAGTACCTAACGAAGACAAGGGTGAGTCGACTGCCCCAGGGGTGTTGGGGGTGAGCCTCCAGGTGACCGCGGAGCACGATAGTTCCTTAAGTCTGGTTACCAGGGCGAATGGCTCCCCTCTGCATCGCGTCCTGGTGGAGGTGTCCTCCATAGAAGCTAGCTGTCCAGTGGTGCGAGTGGACCCGTACCTACCTGATCGTGTTCCAGATGAAGAGGAACCCATCGCAAGCCAGCGGAGTGGTGATAAAGGAACTAGTAAATCAAATCTAGGGTCAGTCAGCACTACTAATACACATATGTAGCCAGGAACCCCCTGGGCTACTAAACTTCCCTGCCTAACACATAAGTCCTGATTCCAGCGCAGGCAGTGTTAAGGTTTAACTATGCCCTTGCTGCAGTCAAATGCTCCCTAGAGTCACAGTGAACGTGGGCTTTGGTACTGCACCTGCTGGGGCTAAGACCTGGGACCCTCCCCTGGTAACAAAAAGGGTCTGCAGTCCAAATTCACTGTTCTATTATCTCCCCTCAGGGAGTGGGATGTGTTCTGTGCTGGACCAGGGGCCTGGTTTCAGGCCTTCCCTCCCACAGGGGAGTGGAAGCACCAACCCTATACTCCACCAGGGAGTATGGGAGACAAGGAGAGACTCCTGTGGCCTCAAGCTCCTTGGGTGACTCCATGGACCACAGAGAAGAGGTTGTTTCATTATGTCAGTATGCTGTGTGACAAGAATAAAGACCCCAAATTATTTGTATTACTCCTGCCTGAGGCTGCAGTCATTCAGGGGGAGGGAAAGAGGTTTTCATGCAGGGACGGCACCTATCTCTGATAGGCCCTGTTGGAATGGAGGTGCTGCACTGAAGATAAGAGCTACAGATCCAAAAGCCTGTCCTGTTATCCCCAACTAACACCGGTTGACACTTAGAATCCTGTAAACCTAACAGGTGAGCAGCACTACACCCGGTAACCAAAACCAAATCTCCCTTTGGGTGGGGGAAAAGGGGTTACATATGTAGCCAGGTTCCCCCTGCCTTCCAAGCCCCCCCTCACCTTCCTGGCGATCGCGGGTGCCGCCGAGCCCAATGGCGGTCCCGTCGGCCGATCGGAAGTGTGGGGGCGGTCAGAGTCCTGCTCGGGGGTTGCCGGGGACGCGTGCGGCTGGTTGTCAGGGCCGCGATCGCGTCGTTAGGGCTCCCGGTGCTCCCGAAGCAGGGCGGCGAGGGCGCCGCCAGCTTCTAAGTGTTTACGCATGCGCAGTGCGGAGGCCAGCCAGGGACATTGCGCATGCGCAGTGATAGTGCGCGAACCCTAGCCTACCAGGGACAGGCTCTTGGAAGGGACTACAAGTCCCATGAGCCTCAGCTGCGCCCCACGTGATGCCAGGGAGCCAATAGGGCTGAAGTATTGCCCTGCAGGCAAGAAAAAGATACATTTCGCGGGTTTGCAGCTACGCAGTCAGTCAGGACCAGGACAAGCTAGGGGAAGGAGGTGAGTGCAGGGGTGAGTGACCCACTGCATTAGGCCAGCAGCCCCCTAGGTCCCAGTTAGGTCCTGAGACACTGTTTAGCTTGTGGTGCAATAGGGACAGGCCCTAGATAGGGACACTGCCCCATTAGCTATTTGGATAGTCAGGGACACAGCGCTGAAGCCGTGCAGCCCTGCGAGGTGGGTTCTGGGCGCGGAACGCCACCAAAGACCCTGAGACTAAGGTGATATTATCCACGCTGGAATTCACCCAACGCGGTGTGGAGGACGACGTCGGATCGGGCGGAATCCCTGACGTAGTCCGCGGAACCCGGGGTGGGAGCCCCGGCAGGTATCAATCTTCAAGTGCACAAACAATCCTACATTATACTCACACGGTACCGGTGGCTGCGCAGTCACACATATCATCTCACCTAAAGAGTGCGGGACATATTGTGTGGGGTTATTGGACACGGGGTGGGATCACCCGGTGTAGGTGGGAGCGTCCTGCGAGACGCAGTAGTTAGTGTCTCCTCCAGAGGGGGACACCTGTTATACATGAGTATGTATTGCAACAGTAAAGTCATTGGTTATTTTACATACAGTGTGTTGAGTGAGATATATATATATTTGTTCTGCGAGGAACCACTCCTCTGGCGGGAGCCATCGCAGGTGGAGGCGTTGCACCACGAGATTGTGTTATATGTATGTACCGCAGGTTCCCCGTGGCAGAAGCTCAGCCCTCCTGTGAGCCAACAGGTAATGCACCACACCTATGGTAACACCGTATGTTTCTCCGCACCCACAGTATAATCTGCGATTGGGGGGGGGGGGGAAACCCGTTACATTTGGAGGCGCTGCTGAGATACCACCTGGGGTGCCCTGTTCCAAATTTTTTCCAAATTGTCCCGTTCCTATTTTTGTCACCATGTTTGTAAAGTCCGGACACGAGGTACTTGCCTGGGCTTTGAGGCAATATCTAGAACCTGGCCAGGTAGTGGCAGTAGGAGGCATTCCTGCTATTATACCCGCGGTCAAGGTCCGGGAGTATATGTGTAAAATTCCTGGGTGGCCGTACTCATGTGTCTTAGATGAAGAACAAGATCCTACGTCCACATGGAAAACCATACTTTTTGTAGTGACCCACACTGCAGATATATGCCTGGCAGAGGCACCATCCGCATTGTTTATGCCCGGGCCCCGTCTGAGGGGTACCCCCTAGTCTACGCAGACCAAGCAAAATGGCGTCTCCCGTCAAATCAGGAGAGCGCACGTGCTGCTGACTGCCAACCTGCACAGAAAGATGTTGCAACAATCTGTCCGGGTTTGGCGCGAAAATCAGAGCCCCTCCCCTGTGATGTGAGTGACTCAGTGCAGAGCCAAAACCACTCCCTTGTAGAAAGTGACATTCCTTCAGATTCCACCAGGGGGAGCAAGCACTGTGATCTTCAACCCTACGTCGATGCAGTAATAGACTCTTTGTTCTCTGAGGATGAGGATGAGATAGACTGTCAGGGGATACACAATAATGTGTATGTGCCCTGGCGAGCGCCAGGAATAGATCTCCTTATGCTAATGTGCCCATGCTTGCAAGAAGCCTATGACGAGGGAGCCGACATGTCCCAGTTACCAATAGATTTCAAGATCACCGAGGTGGATGGGGAACCGTGTACACAGTGCTTTAGCCCCACCTGTGACTGCTCTAGAGGCACACTGGCGGGGGAACCTAAATGTGATTGCTGCGGTGCAATTTTCTTGATGCCCCAGCCTACAGAGCCAGCTAAGGAGCCAAGTGAACCATTGGCGGAGAAGAGCGCGACCGCAGTGGAGGTACCGGAGCACGCCAGCTTCGTACCAACAACCACTGGCTGTATCGCAGAAGACCCCAGTGACTCCCGTGCGGAGGGTACTATCGTGATATCCTCCGGGGAAGAGGTTGAAGTCCCATCAGTGGCGATGCGCCTACCGGCGAACCACCCCAGCGGTGATACAGAGGAGACAGAGGAATCACAGGGTAAGGTGTCTATACCCCCGTCTTCCTTTAGTGAAATCATCGAACCAACTATTTCGGCGGATACAGAGCCTGCTGTGGGCCCGTGTGCCCTAGAGGAGGTGTATCCAGATGTTGCGGACCCTGCTGTGGGCCCGTGTGCCCTACAACGGCCAGTCCGGCCTACTACGATGGTACCATCGGTCCTAGGCTTGGGATCAGTACCTAACGAAGACAAGGGTGAGTCGACTGCCCCAGGGGTGTTGGGGGTGAGCCTCCAGGTGAACGCGGAGCACGATAGTTCCTTAAGTCTGGTTACCAGGGCGAATGGCTCCCCTCTGCATCGCGTCCTGGCGGAGGTGTCCTCCTTAGAAGGTAGCTGTCCAGTGGTGCGAGTGGACCCGTACTTACTTGATCGTGTTCCAGATGAAGAGGAACCCATCGCAAGCCAGCGGAGTGGTGAGGAACCTCCTTACTTCACACTGGCTCCTCATCTGAGTGTGAGCCCATGCGCTCCGACACCAGTGGTCCCAGGACTGGGATCCAACGCTCCCGAGGTTCCAGTCAGTAAGTGGACTGCCCCAGAAGTGCCGGGGACAGGTCCTGAGACAGCCGAGGTGGGAACTGACAGCGTCCCCGAGGACATGTTGGCCACCGTGAATCACCGCAGTGGTAAGGTATCTACCCTTTACCCCCTGCCAAGTGAAACAGTGACTTTGAGGAAAGAGACATTGTCCATTGCTCGCTTCCCAGTGGAAGCCTCGCCAGCATGTAGGGACAAAGACTGTGGAAAGAGGGATTCAGGGAAAGCTGCCTCCTTTAAGCCCAAAAAGGAGCACTCCATTCACCACGTAGTGGACCGCGGGAAAGGTCCTGGCCTCCTGGCCTACCGCATCCATGCCGCGGATGGCCGGGTAAATGCCTGGTTAAGAGACGTTGTACTATTCCTTCCACCAGGGGGAGGAAGTAGTACTGAACCGGTGACTGTCACTCCAGAGTGTACTCTCCAAGAGGTTTTTCTGGGGGAGGCTCACGGACGCAAAGTGAGGTACCCCCACTTGATCAGTTAGGGGCACCCCACAAATGGTCTCAGCAAGCAGCTGATGCTCAGCTGGCCTCAGGTATTACTGTGTGTGATATGCCATGTACCCTGATGTTTAAAGACCTTCTGATAAGTTGTATTTTCTGTGCAATGCATTTTGATTATATAACTTTTATGTTGAGTGATGTCGTTCCCCAAGCGAGGACGTTGGATTTTCCACCAGGGGGAGAGTGTAGCCAGGTCTCCCCAGCCTGTCAGCACCCCCTCACCTGGCTGGCGATCGCAGGTGCCGCCGAGTTCAATGGCGGCCCCGCGCGGCGATTACAGGGTTGAGGGCGCTCAGGCCCTGGCTCGGGGGTTGCCGGGGACGCGTGAGGCCGGTTGCCAGGGCCGCACGTGCGTCATAGGGTTCCCGGCGCTCCCGGAGCCGGGAGGCGAGGGCGTCGCCATTTCGCAATAGCTCGCGCATGCACAGTGATAGTCAGGCGCCGGGGAGACTCCAAACAGATCGCGAATGCGCAGAGAGTCGCGCGAGTGTAGGGAAAACAGTGAGGCAGCCCCAGATAGCCTGCGCATGTGCAGGAAAGCGCATAGAAAGCCCGCGAATCCCTCGCCTACCAGGGAAGTCTCTGAGCAGGGACTACGAGTCCCATGAGCCTCTGCACGCACCACGTGATGCCAGGGAGCCAATAGGGCTTAGGATGACTTGGCAGAGGAGAAGAGATACATTGTTTGGGCTGCAGCTACGCAGTCAGTTGGAGTCCGGGAGCTGTGAGGGAAGGAAAGGTGCGGGGAGTGAGTGCAGCTCCTGCACCCAGATAGGTACCCACACCCCAGGTAGGCCCAACTCCCCATTAAGTTAGTGGGTCTGGAGAAGGGCTATAGTGGTTCTAGTCACCTTGAGGTAGTGTTACGGGTAGGATAAAACGACAAAAAGAACAGCGCAAAACGCAATAGTGAAGTAAATAGGTACAAATTATATTTGTGAAAAAATGGTGAGTATTAAGCGTACATTTAGGCAGAATAATAAAAGCATATCTGTGCAAACATCAGCACAATGTTACCACAATGGAAAGCCTCTGGATGGAATGGTGTAGCCCTCTGGTGCAGCAGCTGTCTTCTGGCAAGTCACAGTGATATCTCTCACTTATCCTGGACCCCTGCATGCGGCAGCTGCAGCCCTTGAGCTGTTCAGAGTTCCCCCACTGGTAGTGGCATCTTCTGGGCTCGTGGCATGAATGTTAGTTCAAAACAGCTTGGTTTTTGCTGTCCTCGGGACACAGTGATGCCTAAGGGCTCTCCTCTCACTGTACACACCGTGCGGCCCACGTGGGATCTACACCATTCCATCCAGAGGCTTTCCATTGTGGTAACATTGTGCTGATGTTTGCACAGATATGCTTTTATTATTCTGCCTAAATGTACGCTTAATACTCACCATTTTTTCACAAATATAATTTGTACCTATTTACTTCACTATTGCGTTTTGCGCTGTTCTTTTTGTCGTTTTCTCCTAGTGTCTTGAGTGCTGAGCCACTCTTTCAGTTTAGCAGCATACGCCTCCTATATGGTTTTGTATATAATTTTATACAATATTATAACACCCTGTGCACTTTTATTATTGCACTTTAATACTATAGTGTGTGGATTTTGTTGTAAGGTGAATTTTGGGTTGCGCACTTATTTTTGTATCACATTACGGGTAGGATGCCTGAAGGGATATCTTGTTAACGAGGTCAGGAATTCTGGAGAGGATCTGCACTAGGCTAGCCAACAGTAGGTAGACGCCCAAGATAGGCACCTTGTTGCTCAGCGCTTTGGCTGCAAGCATCCAGTGGGTCTCAGCTTGTTGCTGCAGGCACTGGGAAGAGTTAAGGGGGTGGGGCAGGTTATTAACCCCTGTAGGCCCCTAGGAGTTTCCCCAAAGTCATTACAGGTTGCTGTGCTGTAGGGACGGCCTATAGTATAGCGCGTGTCACGTATTGCTGTAGGGACAGGCCCTATGTTAGGGATCCTGTCACAGTAGGGTAGATTAGATAGGGACTCAGCGGACGCTGCGGTTCCTGCTAAGAGGTTCAGATCCAAGTGGGGGTCCGCAGAGACTGTTTCCGGGTTGGGATCGCCCCTGGTCGGTCCGCGTGTGCAAGGAGGCCGGTTGGGGATCAGATGACGCCATCCTACGACTGATCCTTTGTGAAGTCCTTGCAGGTCCGAGTGCAGCAGCACTCGGCAGGTACTCTATAAGTGCACCAACCAAGATCATAACATTCTGTTAACACATAGTGGCAGCGCTGACCACGGGACAAAGGGGGTTGGGCTGTGGGCACTGTGGGGATGTTATATGGTGGTGATGTTATGAGTACAATTGTGATGTATTGTTATCGTTTATTCATTCAGTAAATCTGTTAACCATAATACTGGTGTATGTGGTTTCTGGGTGGGTTCCTATGTTAGGGTCATTCTACATTTCCATAGAATCCTACATAGGTGGAGGCGCTGAAACCGAGACCGTTCCAGAGGATTCACCCCAGGCTCTCACTAGCGGAGGCTCAGGCCTCCTGTGAGCCTGCAGGTATATGCACCACACCGGGTAACACCGTATGTTCTACACACCCACACTATATATGCGATTGGGTGGGGTGGAATACCCGTTACACATATATAAAAAAGAGAAAGTGGTGCACGAAGGTATGAGGGTCTCCCGAAACCCTAGCGAGATACAAAAGTAAAAGAGTACCCGTGGCGCTCATAAGCAGCTGTGACACCAAATAATGTCAAACAAAAAGCAGTTTAATGCAAAAAGAGAAAGTCTGAATAAAAAGAGCATGCTAAACAGGGTATTGTCAAAAGGATACAACCCAGACAGATATTCCTCCAGAGAAGGGTATACCCAGGAGGACTGGGAAATGGAACAAGGGGGGTTGCCAACACAATAATCTATATCAGCGGTGCGCAAACTGGGGCGCCGCGTGACTGACTGCGGGAGGGGGGGGGGGGCACGGGATTTACAGAGGCCCCACGCGCTTCCCGAAAGCACTTAAATTAAGTGCTGGGGAAGCGGCGAAGGCCTCTGTAAACCTCACTTACCTTGGATCTGGCGGCTTCTTAGACGCGTTGCCATATCAACGCAGCGTCAAATGACACCGTGATGTCATGTGACTTGACATTATGACGCCGGAGCCGAGGTAAGAGGGGGGGTGTGTGGAGAGAGGGGAACTGCTGGCAGGGGGGCGTAGGTAAAAAAGTTTGCGCCCCCCCTAGATCTGCATACTAAAAAATGTGAACACAGCAAAGTGAAACTTGACACTACAGTCCCAGATGGGATAAATAAAGTCCTTGACCTCAGCTGTTTCTTCAGTGTTATATTGCTAGTCCTGTACCCAGGCATAGACCACTCACAGTCATAGGACTGTGTTTGGTTTTACGTTCGAAGGGTTGAGGAGGACATCTACCCTGGAGGAGACTGGGATGATGTATCACTGTACTCTGGGGTGTAGTGACATTCATTCGATGAGACCCTGGCTCTGGATATTTCTCCGTCCACAGGGCAATTGAAAAGTGCAGGTGCAAGATCAACAAGGTCAAAGGGAAAAGTTAAAAAATAAATATAAATATGGGTGGATACACGATATGGCACTCAGAGTTACAGCAGGCCATACCAGGATTGTTTTTGGAAAGGTGGGGTACACCTGTCAGATATTGGTAATTATATATTTAACATAGACAAGCAAGAGGGCATAGAGCAGGCTATCGCCATGGCCCATGCCCCATGACAATTTAGGGAGGGAATGTCATTTGGCATGGCAGGTGGTTGGCCTGCCAGTTTCGGAGAGAACAAAAGGTATAAGGATACCTGATTTAATGCGCCCTCATTGGGGCTGGTTGGATTAATTCCGCGATATCTGGTATGGGTAGCAGCGTCATTATTTGGGGAGGGAGATGTGGGCTCCTTATGAGCCATGTATTTCTACACTGAAATTACACTAATATTGTAAGTGTTTTCTAGTCTTTACATCCACAGATTGGATGAAATGAATGAATGATGTTACCATTATGAGACCCTGGGATCTCATAATGGAACCCATAATGCACCCCAAAACTGGAACAATCTACTGGAGACTCTCACAGCCACCACCAGTCTAAGTTTGTTCAAAACTAAACTTGTCTCACATTTTAATCTGGTCTGTAACTGTTAAATACGCCTGTAATATATATTATCTCTAACTATGCAAGCAATGTATATAATGTATACCCTGTTCACTTATGCAACTATGTATTGTAACCATGTATTATTTGAACCCAAGTGACTTGAATCGGCGCTGGAACACCCCCAACAATGTAACAGGGGTGAAACAAAATATTACATATAAAAACACTGTGAAAAAATGATGTGAAACCAAAAAAATACTTCTCAACCTTCCAAGGTATATGCAAAGATTCCCTTCAAATGCAGTCTTGGTCCGGGGTGGGAAGGGAGCGATGATTTCGGGAACACACCAGAAATAAAAAAATAAAACAATAATGGTGCAGTATACTGTATCAACACATCATGGAATGTACTGAATATCTTGGCTCTGTAGAAATTCCTACTTACAGCAAGAAGAATATAAAAAGGCAGTTATCTGACTCTGTCAGTATAGGTGGAAATGGGTCTTCAACAGAAGGGTAGACTCGAGATCAGAGGGAACTTCAAAGGGAGATCATACGGATGGCATAGACTCAGGTCCGAATGAGGTAGAATATGCATGGAAGATAAAAACGGACCAATGGTATAGATCGCAATAAAAGTTTTTATCACACATAAAAAAAGGTTAGAAATGTACTTACAATAAGTACATAATCTATGAACACATAGAGGTATCATGAGACAGTAGAGTGCTGGTCCCGTATGGTGAAACTGCTATACCGTCCTCCTGGAACACCCGTCTCGCCGCCGATGGATGGCGTCTGACGTCACTTCCGATCAACGGGTGACGACATCCGGTTGGGAGTAAAGAAGACGGATAGCGGTGGATCAACAGCAAACTCAGGCGTCTTCACTTCGTGGGCAGCTGCAGCAGACTGACTAAACAAGCTCTACGCGTTTCGTTGTACTTAGATGTGTTCCCGAAATCATCGCTCCCTTCCCACCCCGGACCAAAACCATGTATTATTTGCCATCTTAACTCTATGCCCAGGACATACTTGAAAACAAGAGGTAACTCTCAATGTATTACTTCCTAGTAAAACATTTTATAAATAAATAAATTATGTGATTATGCCACTGAGACTTTACTATATTGACCTGCAGAAATTTTGCTCCAAGTTGTCAGTGTGGGATAAAGGTTTTAATAGTTAACTGAGGAAGTGGGCAGTTGACATACACAATGTGATTAATTTTGTTTTTGCAAAATAAAACTATTTTATACCTGAGCTTCAAAATGCAACTACAGTGTGCAACCTATTCTACTTACCTTTGAGCTCCCTTTAGGGTTTCACTAAGAGGACATAAATCACTCTGTGCTGTTTTTTGTATTGAATTGAGAGAATAAAAACCTGCACACTGGTTCAAACCTACCTGAGCCATGATCTATTTAAAAGGTAAGACGGGAGAGGGTTAGAGGATAACCCAAAAGAATAAATATTTGCACTCCCCTATACTAATAAATGGCTAGGAAGAATTCAATCCCTGGGTAAAAACCCATACACCATTTAATGAAATATAGTTAAAATACTATTTAATAAACAATTATGCAAAGACTAATACAAATATTTAAAAGAAACAGGGAGTGGGTACAGGGAGTGGAGTGAGCAATATAATCCTATATAGTTTGCTGTAAGGACACAGCTACCCAAGATATAAATTGCTATTGATACGTCATAACAGTCCTATGCATAGACCCTCTTCTCAGGCATTAAATCTCTCGTGCTAGGTGAGGTGTATACATGACACAGTCATAAACAGGACTTGTAACACGTCCAACTTTTATATATATATATATAGAAGGTTATCACGTGATGTCCCTCCCTGGGGGAGTTTACGCTGCAATGCATAAGTTATCAAAGCATATATCTGCCAGAATCCATGTGTACATAAAGGCACACAATTACTGCCTCCTTTATGAGGGGGTATACTATAGATCTTTACTTAAAGTATCAGATACTATATCATGCTCCCCCCCATGTAGGGTCCAGACACAATAGCCTCTAACGAGGATACAGTCTATCATCAGTGCATAAATTATGATGTCAGCAGGACGAATTTGCAGTATAGGAACTCTCATACAACCCTGCAATCCTAGTTAGGCACTATACAACCTGGTTTTCATGGCATCTGCAGCTCACACGTTACTCCATGCCCCGCGCTCTCTGATGACGTCACAAATGTGACGTCGTAAAATCACTGACGATCGTTTCGTAAGTGTATCACATGCGTCCCTCTTGCTATTGGCACTATGAGGGGCAGTAATGAGTATCATATTGATCTCATATCATAACGAAAGCATTATGCCATGGATATTAATAAAGGTCCTGCGGGATATAGATAGAAACCACCCCCCACTAGTAGTGATGCATGAAGTAGATGCATGGATGTCCATACATATAAATTGTGTACCCTCTCATTATTCTGATAGAAGAAACTCACTATCAGTCATTAGGTATGTGTAGATGTAGAAATGTGTGAACATTAAATGACCGCCTCTAGGAGTCAAAACGGTCATGGGGAGTATAAGACCCCAACTGTATACCCGGATCCCATAATGACACTGTTAATCAGAGTGCTCCTACTGGTCTGACTGAGTGGATCGCAAGAAGGGGAAAGAAGTGTGTCACGCCTAACAGTAAAGCAAAGGTGGTTTGGTGGGGGTGTCACAGAAAGGGGGAGTAGATATACCCCTCATTAAGTCCTTTTGGGTAAAGCGTCTGAAGCGTGAATATCCATCTACACTCATGTTGCATCAGACGCTTATCCCAGTCCCCTTTACGTGGCCCCCATGGTAGATGTTCTATTCCACAGAATGTGAGATACTGGGGATCACCGTTATGTTCAGCGTGGATTTGGCGTGCGACTGGGGTATCTGAGGTGTTTCTAATGGATCCAAGATGTTCAAGGACCTTCACCTTCAATGTTCGATGTGTCTTACCCACATATCGCATGCCACATCTACAGGTGATAAGATATATCACCCCAACTGTGAGACAATTAATAAAGTCCTTGATGGTAAATACAGTAGTATCCAATTGGTCTGGGAAAATCTTAGTATTCTTCATGAATGGGCACACTCTGCAACGACCACATGGATAAGAACCCGTCGGTCGCATATCACCAAACCATGTTCTCTGTTTCTGTGTTGTAAAATGGCTGTGAACTAATCTATCTTTAATGTTTTTCGCCCTTCTACAGGTCATGGTGGGTCTCTCCTGTAACACCTGTCTTAGATCAGAGTCACTCATCAAGATGTGCCAATGTTTGTTAAGGATGCCATGTAATCCATCCCACTGGTTATTGAAATCACCAATAAATCTGATGATTTTATTCTCTTGTGACGCCATTTGTTGTCTATCACCTAAAAGCTGTGTGCGTGATGTGTCTCTTGCCCTTCTAAATGCCTTTTTGATTGAATTTTTGGAATAGCCACGTTTGGCAAATCTCAGGTCCATATCCACCGCCTGCTGTTTATACTCCTGTAGTGTTGAGCAATTACTGCGCAACCTCAGGTATTGGCCAGTGGGTATGTTCCTGATTATGTGCCCAGGGTGGTGACTGTCCGTGTGTAAGAGACTATTTTTAGCGGTAGTCTTCCTAAATATAGTGGTAGTTATTCTCCCATCCGCTTGTTTAGAGACAGTTAAATCCAGAAAATTCAAATTCGTTTCATTCACCTCCATCGTAAGTCTTAGGTTGTGATCGTTGGTATTCAGTATACTCACAAATTGGCATAGAAGTTGTTTGGGGCCGCTCCATAACATTATAATGTCATCGATGTAGCGTCCCCACCACTCAACATGTTCTGTGTATTCCGCCAGGGCATCACTGAAAACCACCGTTTCCTCCCACCAGCCTAGATATAAGTTGGCATAGGTGGGAGCACAAGTGGTCGCCATAGCGGTGCCGTGGATCTGATGGTATATCTTCTGATCAAAAAGGAAGTAGTTCCTTGTTAACACAAAATCTAATAGTTGAATGATAAAATCATTATGTGCATAGCAACTCCTATCACGCTGTATGAGAAAATGCGTCACTGCTTTGAGTCCAACCGGGTGGGGGATACTGGTATACAACCCTTCCACATCTAATCCCACAAGTAAAGTACTCACCACTATGTCTTCTAGTCTCAACAAGACATCTTTTGTATCCCTTAAAAAAGATGGCAACGTGTTCACAAATGGGCGGAGTACAGTATCAATATATACACTGGCATTGGATATCAAATTGCAGATTCCTGAGACAATTGGTCTCCCTGGAGGCGGCAATTTCTTCTTATGAATTTTTGGTAAGTGGTAGAATGTAGCGACACGGGGACACTTCACCATAATAAAATCTAGTTCATGTTTGGAGATAACCTTATTATGCAGGCCATCGGTCAGGATGTTCTGCAGTTGGCTTCTAAACAGATTAGTAGGATCTTCTGTGAGTACCCTATAGCTCTTATGATCCGATAGTAAACGTTTACTTTCGGCCGCATACTCACCCTTATTTAGTACAACTACATTCCCCCCTTTGTCAGAGGGTTTGATCTCTATAAGGGGATCTTGTTCTAAATCATGTAGTGCGGTACGTTGTAGGTAAGTAAGGTTCTGTCTCTTAGTGTTGGTGGATAGTTTCATAATGTCAGCTGTTACCATTTTAACAAAAACGTCCACATTTGAACATGATTCAGATGGAGGGGTGAAGGTAGATTTATTTTTTAGACTCGTGAATGGGCCCTCTCCTGGGTTTCTACTACATTCAGCTTCCAAGTCCGCCAGGATGTCAATATGTTCCAGTTCACTAGTAGTGACATTTTCAAATGCTGTCCCTCGTACAGAGTTTTGTCTCCGTCTTTGGAAAAATTTGTGGAGCAGAAGTTTCCTTGAAAATAAGTTAAGGTCCTTTATACAGTCAAAGGCAATCAAATCACAGGTAGGGGAGAATGATAATCCCTTTCCTAGTACTTCTAGATGATGTGTATTGAGCACCTTATTGGATAGGTTTATTATTTGTTTCTTTTCCTCCGTCCCCTGTAAACCCTCCTTGGTGGTCCGTGTGGTTGATACCCCCATACTTCTCTGTCTCTTAGAGACACTTCCCTTCCCCGCCTTGTCTTCCGCGGCCTGGTTGGATGTAACTCCCTCTCCCTAAAAAAGGAAACTCCTGAGGGTTAGGTAGCAAACTACCACCCGGGGCCGAAAAAGGGGGTCCCTCTCTCTGGGTATCTGGGTCAGTGTCACCTTGTTTCACTCTATTTAAAAGGTGCAAGCCTCCTTGCCTGGCACTTAAGGAGATTACGTGCCCTAAGTATTTACATGGCTGTGCTCACTTTATGGTACCTGGCCAGGGTGCTGGATCCATGCAGGCTGGGCTAGTGTGCGGGTGGACTAATGATGGGCACCAGGAACTTTTGTAGTACAAACAATGAGCCTTTATTAACATCCATTGATATGCTCTTCAGTCACATACTGTACAGCATATTTACTGTTTGATTCATGCTGTTGTATTGCTTGTACTAGTATCTTCTGCTTCCCTTAGGTGCCTTAGCTTAACAATCTTGGGAGGTAGGGACATTTGGCTTGACTTTATTTAGATTTCATGTCCCTATTCTGCATAACCTCCCTTATGCTCTTTCACCAAGAAGCCCCTTGCGGGCTCTGGCCGACTAATCACTACCAAGAGATCCAAGTCCCTTTTCTGTATTTTAACTGCCACTTCTAGGCAGACTGGTGTTGATAACGATATGAACCTGCCGGTTGGACTGGTCCTGTTATACCCTGGAATCCCTCTCTTAGAAACATCTGTAGTGTATATGCCTCCTCTGAGGTGAACAACTCTGCTGACCTTGGCAATTTCTATGGGCACTCTCTGAAGGGGCACTTGCCCCAGCTATAACACAATTATTGGGGACACATCCTTCTTCACTTACACTACACTACTACACTCAGGAACATATCTACCATATATACAGCGAGGCTCCTCCAACTATTACTCATCCAGGAACCTGAGTTCTAGAATTTACTGCCTCCCAATATATACCCTGTTTGTGACATCTCTAGTCACCATACCTATAGTGGGAGTGGCCTCTATTCTGCTAAGTCACTCAACGACAGAAGATGAGAGGCGGCGTTACTCTGGGGGAGCTCACATAGTTAACCATCTAGGGTCCTTAACCTCTTAACTGCTAATAGTCCCTAGAAAGTGGCTACAAAGGGTTAGCAGCCCCAGTCAGCTCATATTTATCCATCTCACACCTCTGCATAAAACACAGCGCTAGAGCGGTTTAATTCTGGTGCCAATTTCCCGCTCCATTATGTAACTATATGGGAAACTTATTTGAATAATTACTGGTTATCGATTGCATGAAAATTTTGCTGCAAAATGAATGCTACACCAGTGCTACTGTACTATGTAGCAATAACTGTCAGTCCTTCTTAAGTCTATAAACGCTAAAGGCTTGGTTGTAAACACTTTCCAAACTGCAGTGCATTGTTTTTCAGTGTGTTTCAAGCCTTTGCAGAACTAAAGAGGCTGAAGCATGAAAACTAATTAAAAAATAAATAAAACTGGAATAAATGACAGTTGCTCTTTTCTTAGAGTAAAACTCTTTATCTCCAGGGGATGAATGCCCCTATTATGTAATGCAGTGAGCTACAAATAGCTCTGTAAAAAAAAAGATGGATACAGTTATTCTAACATACCATTTTTATCTGCATTCAAGCAAGTGAGTATTTTCTATAGCAAATTATCCTGCCACATAACATCGTTTGGTCACAGTTTCCAGTTTTGCATTTCAAGAGCTTTTAATAGACGCTGCTGAGAATTTATGAAGCAAGTGCAATGCCACACGCATTCTGCACTCAGCTTCATTATTTGCATACATGGCAATTTCAATAGATGTACTGTACAATATATATGATTTGCATGTAAACATATGTGTATGCAGAGCATTTCACCAACTGTAATGACAAGAGGTTTGCGTAAAAATATGTTTAAAAGGGAATGGCTTGAGATGTGTTAACAAAAACATTAATCAACATCTCATTCTTGCATAAATAACCAGTTGTGAGCCTCTTTTCCTCTCATGTTTTCCTCCTCATCAAGAGAAACAAAACCGTTTTTATGTCACCTTGAGCGATCTTGCGTACATTTATCTATTAAACACATCAGTGCCACCAACTACACAAATTCCTAAACTGTTTAAAGACTTGCCACCGACAATGCTCTCTATTTTCTATACCCACACACGGCTTCCTCGTGCTTCCTATTATTTGGTAGCACGGCTAATCGAGAGCACTACTGGGAATACATACATACATCTTTTCCTGCCCCCCCCCCCTAATACGCTTGAAGTTTAGCTTGCCAGCAACACATTTTGTTTCTCATCCTGTTGATATAGATTTAAATTAGGCAGCTGAATGTCCCAGTGTGTGAAATTAATTACAACCATGTTAAATTAGCATCCCAGAATCACAGAATGAGTCAGGGAACACTTTGAGAAATTGAAAACTGTTTTATGTGCTTGATGTGCTTGAAGTTATATATTGTTAGTATTATTCTCAGACATTTATTGACTTGATTTCCAGTCAAAATGTGTGTAACAGGGAAAAGTCCTGGTTTTCCATAGGGCTGACTTTGCCTAAGAGCAGAGCTCAGGTTGAGTCCAACGCACTATGGGTGAGAGCGAGAGTAGAGTATTCAATTAGAGAAAAACACGACAGCATACAAGGGGTTAACCACGTCAGCTGTATCTTACCGCATTTGTTCATTTAGTCCTCTGTGCAGAAACTAGAGATGGAAGAGATATATCCTTATTTATTGCTGAATGCCTTATATACCTCCCCAAACGCACCATCATACAATATGTACTGTATGAACACACCTGAGCATACCTGAGCAAAGGGAACACACCTGAGATACCTGGAAAATGTGCTAATTTAAATAATGTTAATATACTTTGCAAATTCAAATAAACTGATTTCCCAGGTAGGTCTGATGTGCTTCTTTTTGTTCACAGGTATCTCTCCACATATTGTATTAAGGTTTGTTTGGTGAGATAAACAACGCACTTTGGACTGCTCTAGCCACCCCACTTTCCTTGCACTTAGGTGCAAGACAACTTAGTGATTGAAAGGATTTCAAATGCAGCCTCTGGCCATCTTTACAGCTGAATCTTCTGCTCCAGTTCATGTTCCTGACCACAGACTATCTGTATGACTGCACATTAGTGCTGAGACTCCTAGAGGCCGACAGTACCCTGTGTGAGCCCCGCTACCAAGAGCTGTGCCCATTCTTGTATTACTCTTCTGCAGTGTTGTAACTGGTGCTCACTACAAACAGGACAGGACTGCGAGGCTGAGCTGGGGATGTTGCTATCCACTGACCTGCAACCGAGCAACCAAGCCTGTAGTGCAGAGTAAGGGTTGTGTAGCTGGGTTAGGGTAGGAGATGTCGGGATTGTCATGGTAATTGCCGTGGTCTAGGCTTGGAGAAATCGGATAGTCGTAGTGTGGAGCCAGGGTCCAGGAGTAGAGAAGGTAAAAGTCCAAATGCAAGCCGAAGTCGGGGATTAGAGAAGGCGGAGGTCCAGGTACAAGCCGAAGTCAAACAGGAGTAAGGAAGACAAGGCAAGGGTTAAACAAGGCAACAGCAAGGCAGCAGGGTGCTTGGGGCAAGCACTTCGTCACATAAATAGAAGTTTATGCTCAGCCAATTTGCAGCAGGGTTGGCTGAGCATTTAAGGAACAGGTAGCTGGTTAGTACAAGGCTGCAGGGTGATGAATGAAAACTGCCCCCTCAGGCATATTCAGTCCACTGGTAGGCAGGGGCGGGGAGAAGAGCAGGTGTTGAATAATTATTGAGAGCCAGACTTCTCAGAGCAGTGTGGTGCCTGCACGTAGCCTGAGTGCGATGCGCATCATCCGTGATGTAACTGGGTGGAGCCTGGTAGCGTGACGTGCGTCATGCGTCTCATCGTGGGGCGTGCCATGGGGACAGAGCCTGGGCACGGTTTGTGAGGTGTCCCCCAACACGGCAGCGTGACATGCGCCAGCCGTCTCATCACGGGATGCATCACGGGGGCGGGGCCAAAGCTCAATCCTCACAGTACCTCCCCCCCTTCAGGGGCGACCTCCGGGCATCCCAGGGATGGCTTGGAAGGAAATCTTCGGTGAAAAGCCCGAACAAGTTTAGGGGCATGTAGTTGATCCCTTGGGATCCACGAACGTTCCTCGGGACTCAAGCACTTCCAATGAACCAGGTACTGGATTTTACCTCAGGTGAGCCTGGAGTTCAAGACGGTTTGAACTTCGAATTCCTATTGTCCCTCAACCAAAAGGGTACAGGAGGGGACACCGACGCCAGAAACTTAGGGTCTTGTATGAAGGGCTTGAGTAGTGACGTATGGAACACTGAGGGGATTTTCATAGATGCTGGCAACTGTATCTGGTAGGCCACTGGATTGGTTATTTCGATAATGGGAAATGGGCCAATATACTCGGTGCGAAATTTGTTGTGGGGACCTTCAACCGGATGTTTTTTGTGAACAACCGTACCTTTCGTCCCGTGTTGTGCGTAGCTGTTTCGCGACGATATCGGTCAGCCCTTTTTTTCTACATAGAGAGAGCATTACTGAGATTGCCCAGGACTCTTGGAGATGCTGAATCCTGTTATCTGCTGCTGGTACCCTGACCTAGGTCCTGCTGTAGGGAGACCTGAGGGGTGAAAACTGAAGTTGATAAAGAACAGGGAGTCTTGGGTTGACTTGTTGCAAAGATTATTGTGAGAAAACTCGGCCCAGGGCAAAAGGTCCGTCCAGTTGTCTTGGGTATCTGAAATGAAGCAACGGATGAACTGTTCAAGAGATTGATTCATTCTTTCTGTCTGACTATTAGTCTGAGGGTGATAACCAGAAAAAAAGTGCAGAGAGATCCCTTGTTACTTGCAGAAGGCCCTCCAAAACTTTGAGATAAATTGTGAGCCTCGATCTGAGACAATGACCTGGGGAACCCCATGAAGACAGAACATCTCCTTAATAAATATTACAGATAGTTTGAGGGCATTGGGTAGACCTTTGAGGAGTGGTTGCAGCAAGTCAGGAGGCCTGTTACGGAGAGTGTTGTTCTGGGCACAGGTTGGACAAGCTGAGACAAATCCTTTTATGTTCTTACGACCAAAAGGTCCATTCCAGAAGATCAATGGTTCTCTTAGTATCCGGGTGTCCAGAGCTTTTAGAAGAATGGCCCCATTCCAGAACCTTTCTACGATGTGCTGGTGCAGTGAAGAGATTTCCCTCTGGAACTTGGAGACCTTCAGGAACATTGGACTGGCCTTGCGCAATGTCTTCCAAAGAGTCAAAGGTATTGACGGAGATTATACATCAGGCCTGCACACTTGTACAGTGAGAAGGGCTGAACTGCTCCAAGGAAAAAAAATTTGGGCCGCATGGGTAAAATCATCATCATCATCTCTCCTCCAGCACCTCTCATCATCATCCTCATATATATCTCCCCCAGCAGCCTTCATCATCATCATCATCATCCTCATATCTCCCCCAAAACCCATCATCAACCGTTGTGAGACTCCCCAGTGATCTCTCATACCCCCATCTCTCTCCCTCACCCATACAGATAATACTTCTCCTCCACATCAAACACACAATACCACCTGCACACCACACACATCCCACCCCCCTGCACCTCACATCACTCTCCCCCCTGCACCTCACATCACTCTCCACCCCCCTGCACCTCACATAACTCTCCCCCCTGCACCTCACATCACTCTCCCCCCTGCACCTCACATCACTCTCTCCCCTGCACCTCACATCACTTTCCCCCCTGCACCTCACATCACTCTCCCCCACCCCTGCACCTCACATCACTCTCCCTCCCTGCAACTCACCTCACTCTCCGCCCCCCTGCACCTCACATCACTCTCCCCCCCTGCAACTTACACCACTCTCCCCCCTCACAAGGAAAACAGAGTCGGGCCCCAAAGCCCATTTCAGCAGGCCCCCACAACAGCCCCCACAACCCATATCAGCAGCCCCCCAGCCCATTTCAGCAGCCCCCCACAGCAGCCCCCACAGCCCATATCAGCAGCCCCCCCAGCCCATTCCATTTCAGCAGGCCCCTTGAGCCCATTCCATTTCAGCAGCCACCATCCATATGTCAGCAGCCCCCCCAGCCCTTTCCATTTCAGCAGCCCCCCCATGTCAGCAGCCCCGCTCCCATGTCAGCAGCCCCCCCTCCCATGTCAGCAGCCCCCCTCCCATGTCAGCAGCCCCCCCCCATGTCAGCAGCCCCCCCTCCCATGTCAGCAGCCCCCCCTCCCATGTCAGCAGCCCCCCCTCCCATTCCATTTCAGCAGCCCCCCCTCCCATTCCATTTCAGCAGCCCCCCCTCCCATTCCATTTCAGCAGCCCCCCTGTAGGAGGACATGCGCAGAGGTATGCAATGGAGACTTTTTAAGGTGAAATTAAGTAAGGCTTTTATTGCGCCTGTTTCTTTAACATTAGAAAATCATCCAAACATATGCAAATAATGGGTCAAACAAAGCTTCTGTTCCACTTGGGAGTATTTCTAGTGAAACCTATGCAGTCCACAACTCCCTTTAGATTAGCATGTCTCCCAGCCCCAAACATATATCTTGATATGTGCAGATATACATAAAGTCTTATAAAGGAAAGTCTTATCTGTTTGTAGTTGGAGGGAAAGTCTTCTCTGTTCCTGTGTTGCTGCCTTTTCCTCAGGCTATATCAGCATTCAGGTTTAGAGGTGCTTTCCCCTGTGTCTTGCTGGCAGCTTATTCTGGTAGGCTCAAGACGTCTGTTCCTATGGTCAGTCCCACAATTTGTGAGACTCAGGAAATCTCTCTTCCTGTCTCAAAGGCAGGTTTTTCTAAGAAAGCTAATCAGCCAGGTGGTGTTGGTTAAATGACTACCAACAGTTAACCACCACACTGCTGGATTAAAGGCACATTTCCTGAACAGGGATAACTCCTCTGTTACACCCCCCTCCCATTCCATTTCAGCTGCCCCCCCCCATGCTTACCTGATGATGGTGGCGGCGGCGGCGGCAACAGAGATGGCGGCAGGGAAGCGGGAGGGAGGGAAGTGCAAGGGATGCACGCTCTAGCAGCAGACCCGGAAGTTCTGGGTCGCGCTACACTGCTAGAGCGCGTCACCCTTCTGAAGCAGGCTGAGGGGGGGGGAGAGCGCGGTCACACAAACACTGCTGGAGTTCGCTCCTACTTAATGCTGGAGCGCATTCCTTGTGTCCTTACCAGGGAAGTGGAGGGAAGGGGGGTGAAGGAGTGGGGGTTGAAGGGGGTTCATCGCGGGCCGCACCGGGTGCCCCGGCGGGCCGCATGCGGCCCGCGAGCCGTACGTTGTGCAGGCCTGTTATACATGATGGAGGGAGTATGGTTTCTTGTCGATCTTCAGCTTTGTCTTCTACAAGAAATTGACGGGAGAGGGTGTCTGCCTTTACTTTTTTGAACCTGGTATATAAGAAATAATGAAATTAAAGCGAGAGAAGTAAAGGAACCACCGTGCTTGTCGTGATCTCAAGCGGCAAGCGACTTCAATGTAGAGGAGATTCTTGTGATCTGTAATAATAATAACCGGATTTTCGGTGCCCTCGGGTAAATGTCGCCATTCTTCTAAAGCCATTTTGATGGCCAACAGTTCACGATTGCCTGTTGTAGTTGTGTTCGGCAGACGAGACTTTTTTTTAAAAGAAGGCACAAGGGGGCAATTTGCCTTGCAGAGACTTCCTTTGGGATAACACGGCTCCAGCCCCGACATCTGAAACATCCACCTCAAGGGAAGAGGGTAGAGGGTAATCCTGGATCGGGGTGCATGAGCACTGGAGCTGAGACAAAGGGATTTTTTAACTTCTTGAAAGCGTGGATGGCCACTGAGTTGGGTCCTTTCTGCCACGATGAAGGCTGTCTTCATCCTCATCACCGTCCATGTCCTCCGTTGCTACAAACAATATAGAACAATAAAAAAAGACAATCTAATGTCCCCTAAACGCTTAATCACCTTAGCGGTTAGTAACCGCTATAGTAATTAAGGAGTTAACCCACCCTCCCCCACTACCCACCCGGTAGGCCTAAACACCCATCCTTGGGGATAATACCCCCTTCACCCACCCCCGCTACCCACAATTAAAAAAAATACACATAGCCCCACTGCCCTCCTCCTAGGCCCCCAATAAACCATTACATTTTTAATAAACACCAATACACAACCCACCCACCACCTGTGCCCCCCACATAAAACCATTATTTATTTATTTTACACACAGGCTTAACAGCACAGACCGACGGGGGCCCCCGGGTGGTCCCCACGGGTGTCCACAGGTCCCACAGTGCACCCCAGGGGGTGCCCACGGGTGCCTGGAGGCCCTTGGGTGGTCCCTGCTAAGCGCTGTGACTTCATGTGGTCCCCTCGGGCCCCAACGGGGTCCACGGGTTGTCTCCATGAGTGTCTGGGGGTTGGGTGGTTCCCACAAGGGTCTGGGGGCCCTTGGGTGGTTCCCACAGGTGTCTGGGGGGCCCTAGGGTGATCCCCATGGGTCCCTAGCCCCCCACAGCTGGTCACTGTGGGCATCCTGGGGTCCTCAGGTGTCCCCGGTACCAATCCTGTATTTTTAAAAAAAACATGTCCTACATTTAAATCAATACAGCTTTGTAGTAGACCATATGACATGAGTTTTTTGAGGAAAGGATGTGACGTCATCCAAAGGGAGTCACATGGTCTACAACAACCAATCAGATTGATTCCCAACGATCTGATTGGCTGAAGTACCATGTGACGGCAGCCATGTTGCTTTTGATGACGTCATGTTAAAGAGAAAGGAAGCACAGCCATTCTGATTGGCTGGTTTAATTTCCTTTACATGACGCCACCAAAAAAAAGGAAGAGCACATGGTTTTCACTGGCCAATCAGAGCTGTGGGAACCATTTACCGAAAATGTGACGCCTATAAAAGCCTATGTGTATTAATGTTTATTAAATATGGTAATGTTTATTGTGGGACCTAGGAGGTGGGTAGTGGCTCTGTTATGTGTATTGTTTTTATTGTGGGTAGTGGGGTGGGTGAAGGGGTATTGTCCTCAAGGATGGGTGGTTAGGCCTACCGGGTGGGTAGTGGGGGAGGGTGAAAAGTCCTCCTGGGTAGGTAGTAGGAGAGGGTGCATTAACCCCTTAATTACTATAGCAGTTATTAACCGCTAAGGTGATTAAGGGGCTAGGGGACATTAGTGAGTGCAAGATTTATTTACTTTATTTATGCTGCCTAATGTATTTTAAATGGGAAAATGCATTATTATCCTGGATAATAGTAATTTTGCCCATTATTGTACTGTATGTATTAGGGGGCGGGGTGGGGGAGGGGTGTGTATTTATTTAAAAGTATTTATGTATTTGTTTTTTTTTTGTTTTTTGGGGCACAGGATTGGTACTGCAGGCAAGCAGGGACCCCTGGACACCTGAGGAAAAACTTGGGGACCCCTATGGGGCCCCCGGACACCTGCGGGGACCACCGCCAGCCTATAGCATAATTCCTGTGCATAAAAAAAATTAAGATATTTGATGCGGTAGGGAGATATAGGGGTTGTGGGGGGCACAGGGGGTGGATTGTGTATTCCAATGTTTATTGGGGGCAATTGTCCCCAATAAACATTCTATTGTGCCTTAACCCCTTCATTGCATAGCTGATAGCCGCTAAGGCAATGAAGCTGCTTCAATGTATTTTTTTTATAGTGTGCGGGAGCAGGGGGTCTCCTGAGCTGAACCATATTGATTTCTGGCTCAGTACCCCATGCTTCCCGAGTTACAGGCCCTGGTAAGGGGCATCGGATGCCAGTGTCACCACCATTTTTAAAGCGTCCACGTCACGTGACATATGACATGTAAACAATGGAGGATATACCGGCACCCCATATCTGGGTCTGTAACTCGGAAGCAGGGTGTCCCCGAGGCTGAAATCAAAGCGGTTCAGCTCGGGAGGCTCCCTGCTCCCGCACAGTATTACTAAAAATTACATTAATGCAGCTTTATTACCATAGCGGCTATCCGCTATGGTAATGAATTATTGTTTATTGATATGTGTGTTTTGACACTATTGTACATGAGCAGGGGGTCTCCTGAGCTGAACCGCATTTATTTCAGCCACGGGGACCCCCTACTTCATGAGATACAAGTCCCATTATGGGGTGCCGGTATCCCCCTGCAGAATTTAAATCCCCCGATCACATGACCGGGACATCTCCATACATAGGAGATACCGGCACCCAATAACGGGGTCTGTATCTCGGGAAGCAGGGGGTCCCCGGACCTGAAACCAACACGGTTCTGCTCTGGAGACACCCTGCACATCTACACTATTATTAGAATTTAAATGTTAAAATATTTTTATTTCCGGCGAGATTATCACTGAGAGAGGCGGATCTCTCTGCAGCAGACAGATCACGCCGGGGGAGCCCTTCTCGGACGGCAGGTCATCTCGGTGCCGGCAACTCACCATGTTTGAAAATGTTTCTCTCACTGATATTCGGGCTTTTCTGCATACCGTGAGAGCAACTCGGCAAAAACATGGCGAGTTCAAATCCCTGCCGATAATTTCTATCAGACTTTACTGTATAGGCCCCATAATGTACTGTCTCTTGAAGTTCATAATGGAAAATATGACCCCAGTTATTAATGTCATCATATCTCTTGAATCTAAAAACACACATGTGCATCTTGTGTTTAACATTGTATGGGTTCAAACAAAGTACCTATTGGAAAGTAAACTGAGTAACCCTTTCAGTGCTTTTGGACCTACAACATGTGTTTTTCTAGAGTGTTTACCATCCGAAAAACAAATGTTACTTGAGGACAGCTTCAGATATGCTTCCATGTAAAACAGATGGCAAGCAGTGCTTCAGCGTAACATCGCTTCTCTAACTATGGCATTTGAAGTGTATGAGGCATCCTTTGTGTACACATTTCAAATCCTTGACCCATTTTGAAAAGGAGAATTTAGCCAGGAATATAAAAGTTATGTTTTTTTGTTTTCAGTGTTCCCAGGCGCAGATGGTCTGAAAAAGGAGTATCATGAAAACTTGACGGAACCAATACCAGAACACAATACACAATACAGCGTTATTGGAAGGGCAAATTAAACTGTTGGCCTGATTTAGCCGAATGTTCTTTGAATATTCTTGGTCTTCCAGTGTCCAGTTCTAATGTGGAACGTGCCTTCTCAGAAATGAAAATATCTACATCAAGAGAGGGCTAAAATTTCAAAGGAATCCCTCAAAAAATATTGCATGGGGTCCTACAACAAATTTGTTAGCTATTCTCAGCTGTTATGCAAATCTTCTAATGTGCACAATATGATGACTGAGATCTCATTTTAAATGAGTAACTAATTTTTCATTGCACAGTTCTATTTATATGAAAGAATGCAGTGCTCATTTAACAGAGCAGTACTTTTAAGGTTAAATGAACACTGCATTCTGTCTTAATAATGAAACATTTGTGGCTCATTTTGAATTTCTGCAACTGCCTCCGATACTAGCACTTCCAGTGTCATGACAGTATCTATTCCTTGGCTATGTACGTGTGGCTAGGTCTTCCCTCTGGGCATCCTCATCTGCCCTTCTTGGTCCCCCCTTCCCTCCATGCTGGTGCAGGTGCCACCGGAGGTTGCGGTTAGACCGCCGTAGGTAGGGAGGTAGTGCAGGGGCGACGGGTCACCGGAAATCTGTGGCGGCTCCCTTAGCAGGGCGCCGCCTTTCTGATAGTGTGCACGCATGCGCAGTACAGTTGCGAATGCGCAGAGAGGTGCGGGAGATGCAGTGGCCATTTTGCACGCTTCAACCACGCTAGGCAGTTGGAGCCAGGACAGAGAAGGGGAAGGTAGGGTCTGAGTGTCAGTGGCACTTAGACTAGGCCAGAGTACCCCTTTAGGTCCCAGATAGGCCCCACTATAGGGGTAAAAATGTATTGTTCCTGGGAGGGGCTTATCCTTCTGTGTCAGGATCCCTTTTTAGGTGGAGGCGCTGCACCGAGGTGGACATCTGATCACCCCAGGCTCCCAGTAGCAGAGGCTCTGGTCTTCTGTGACCCAACAGGTAATGGCAGTACTAGTAAACTCTTTGTTAAGGGGAAAGAGGGCTACATATGGTTTACCTTGCCTGTTAATATGACATTTTATTTTATTTTAATTATTGTATTTAGTTATCTTTTTATGTGATTACTATTCAGTTTGTAGCATAGATGACCTGTCATTTTACTGAGTTATCAGGGGGATTAGAAAAAGATTTAGCTATAAATGCTCTCAGATTATTACTTACACCATGTATATGATGATGATTTCATCTAAATTGACTGTTTAATGAGCAATCCGTTTTTCATTGCACAGTTATATGGAAGTATGCCGTGCTCATTTACTTTTTTACACTGTTAAGGTTAAATGAGCATGCATTCTATCTTAATAAGGACAAATTAGTGTCTCATTTAGGATTTCAGGAACTGCTGATACTGCTCTTTCAGGGTTATGACAGTATGTACTGTAATGCCTTGGCTATGTCTGTGTTTCTGCTCTTCTATGCCTAGGTTAGACATATTTAGTTTGTGTTATGATTTTGTTGTTCAATGTGTGCTTGCAAACATTACATGATAAAAATAAACAATACAATACGTGCAATTTTTTAAAATATGAAGTAGTGTAAGTGTCATGTAGGAAATACCTGTGAATATGTGACCTGCAGACGGGACAAGGGTTAATACACATCTCGCAAGCTGTCCCACTTTTCATCTCCATAAAGGTCCCTCAAATGGACAATATCGCCCCTACATCTGTCCCCATATACCAGCTGTCACGAACCGCACACAAATGGGCATGTGACTTAGATATGCAACCAGGGTTAATACACATGGCTACTCTAGCCAACTCACCTTTTGCCTGTGCAAGGTACCTTCAATGAGTTAATATTAACCCCTTACTCAATTGCAATCATATCTATACTCTGCCACCACCTGAGATCTTTAACAAGACTAAATATGACCTTCTAAATCCTAAATTTGAGCAACAAATGGATACCTGTCCTTGACACCTCTTATCTATGTAGCCTGGTCCCTTTTTCATACCTCCTGGCCGGGGTGGTGGGCGTTGATGGCTGCAGAGGAGTCCGGGTGCCGCCAGAGCTTTGCGGCGCATCGCCGATACAGGGCGCCGCCATCTTAGTGTCGCGCATTCACATTGAGTGCCTTGCGCATGCGTAGTATAGCCGCGAGTTGCGGACATCTTAGGAGAAGCTCTGCATGGGACTATGAGTCCCAGCAGCCTCAGGGGCTGCTCAAACACAGGGCAGCACAGCCAATTGGACTCCAGGATTCACGGCAGGCACATGGTACAGTTTGGGCGCGAAGCAGAACCGCACTTCAGTCGGAGAAGGGACAGTGAGGGATTAGGTAGTGTCCGGGTGTAAGTGGCTCCTGGACTACGCCAGATACTCCCTTCAGGTTCCAGCTAGGCCCCTGACCCTGTCAGCTTGTGGTGCTATAGGGAAGGTCCCAGATAGGGATGCTATTCTTAGCTTTACAGTGACAGAGTATTCATAGGGAAGGCCCTTCAGCTAAGGACACCCCCTTTAGTGCGTTCTTTAGTGTTGCTGCACCAGTGTACAGAGCCACGCGGCAATCTGCGGCCTGCGGTCTTGGACCAGACCACTGGCAACCATAGACATTCAAAGGGACACACCACAGTGGGAGCTCCCTTAGAGGCGGATGCCTTCGTGGGAGGATCGGATAGACTGCGTCGTGGGCTCACTCTGTGGTTCGACTGATCTACTCTACAGTTTGGCCTGGTCTGGCCTAAGACCAGGACAGTACCCAACGTGCACCAATGGCCATACACAGGGGTAGCGCTACTCCACACACACTTTGGGGTAGACCTGTCTTGGTGGACACCGGGTGGTTAGGTGCCCAGGGCACCCTCATAACTTTGGGGGAATCTCACCGGGGTGTGGACACAGTGTTGGTCATATACAGTGGGGCACTGTGTGGGTTCGGTACTGTTGGGCCTTGTGTATTACGTTGCTGCTCTGTTTATATGTCAGAAAATATATGTTGGTTATAACTGTGTGTCTGTATTGTTCCTGTAAGGGGTTATCCTGCTGCGCTAGGATCCCTCCCTGTTGGAGGTGCTGTGTACCAAAGAACGCAATCACGCCAGGCTCCCGGTGGCGGAGAATCAGGCCTCCTGTATGCCAGACAGGTACTCAGCACGCGTAGTTCCCTTAGTCACGGGGGAAGGGGGCTACACCTATGTAGTGTGAGGTACGGTTTTATTTGTCTTCTTGTCACGGTTACAAAATATGTACAGTACAGCTCAACCCCGTTATAGCGCAATCCGCTATAACGCGATCCGCTAATAACATGGTTTGAGTGTGGACCCCGAATTTAAAAATATATTTTATTTTTTTTGCACACACACTGCACACACTCACTGCACACACTCACTGCACACTGCATACATTCACAGCACACTGCATACACTCACAGCACACTGCACACACTCACAGCACACTGCACATACTCACAGCACACTGCACACTCACAGCACACTGCATACACTCACAGCACACTGCATACACTCACAGCACACTGCACACACTCACAGCACACTGCACACACTCACAGCACACTGCACACACACACACACACACACACACACACACACACACACACACACACACACACACACACACACACACACACACACACACACACACTGCACAGCACACTGCACAGCACACTGCATACACTCATAGCACACACTCACAGCACACTGCATACATTCACAGCACATTGCATACACTCACAGCACACTGCACACACTCACAGCACACTGCACACACTCAGCACACACTCACAGCACACTGCATACACTCACAGCACACTGCATACCCTCACAGCACACTGCACATGCTCACAGCACACACACACACTGACACACTGACACACACACACACAGTCTCACACAGTCAAATACACACACAAACACACACACACAGAGACACACTGTCTCTTTAAGGGAGCTTGCTCTCGCAAGACGGAAGCAGAAGCAGGAAGCAGAGACAGGGAGAAGAGCTGCCAGATGCCGGGTAAGTGCTTTGTGCTGTTGCAGCTGCCCCACCGGGTCTGGGAACGCTGGGAGAGTTCTCAGCTTTCCCCCTCTGGCGGACACGGTACCACCACAAAAAAAAGATGACATCACATGATATTCTCATTTTTAATAAAGTCATTCTTGGGTTGGGTTGAACACTCCTTGAGAAAGAGCAGCTTTGCTTGAAACGCGTGGGAGGAGGAGGTCTCTAGTGTTTGTCAAGATATCCGTTTTATGTAGCCAATAAAGTTTTTTTAATCTACAACCACTTCCTGGTGAGTCTGTGCTTCTAGGAGTGGTGGCGGCATCGATCATCTGCTTCTTCAATTACTTCCGGATCGTGGCCACGCCAGGGGACACCGGTTACTAGCCCAAGTGCTCCGCTACGCCGACAGAGGAAGAGACTTACGGTTACTATAGTGAGTACTTGCACTCCATATCATTACCGTTATTGCAGTCACATCCCGCATAGATCGGGTCTGCTCTCAATATCCCCTCACGGACAAGCGGCTGACCGGGTATTTCCCTTTATACTCCGTTTATACTAATACCTCAGAGGATATACAGCTCATAGTACGTGATTCCTTGAGTCACAGACGGCTCACATTTTCTGAATAGTATCTTAGCCATGCCCCCTGAACCTTGCAGACCCCTCCAGAAAATGCTTTGAAGGTAGCTTTAGAAGGATCCTGTTTATAAAGTTGTTAGGAGAGCCATATTTTATTCCCATCTTTAAAAAAACAAGCTCTATCAGCTTTATACCACCCATCTAGTACTTTTAGTGGGCCATACAGGATAGCCCCCCCCCCCTCACCCACAATTAAGTTAATTTAAAGCTCAGAGCAGACCCATGAACAGTTCTGACCTGTTACAAACCCAATATACTGTATTGTATTTTTAAACCCAACTTATACCTTCTTTAACTCCTGAAGCCCCAGATGGATTAAAATACATAATATCTCATGATATTATCTTGACAGTAAGTAAAAGTATCTGTTTATGTTTCACCATGTCATATCATATGAATGCCAAGCAACATTGATGTGTGTTAAAAAAATAAAAAGCTAAACAAAATTATATACACCATTATTTGCCATTTTTATTGGTATACACTTTACTATGAAAGCACTGAAGCAATATTTCTTACATATGTGAAATTATTGTAAAATATTATAAATAAACACTGATTAAAAAAAAATACAGAAAAACCTAATTATGAGTGTATAGACCTTAAAAAAGCACAGTTAAAACAGTAATGTTAACATGGTATCCACCACAGTAAGTACTGTATCATTAACATAGGTTAAAATTAACGGAAAGGAACAACATTATGTTAATTAAGTCAATGCTAAACCTGGTGTTTGCTATGACAAGCAATGACTTACAGACCCCTATAACAAATAATGTGGCTAATAGGACTATATTTCATTGTATGCAAATAAATATTACCAATAGTACTGTAAAAACTAAATACATACATATAATAAAAAATGAATTAACTTTCAGTGATCTAAACGTCTCAAATGTGTAGGTATCACTGCTACAGTTGATCAGGGTTCTATTTTCTGCATATATTATTATATTACTCTGGAGTCTTCTCAGGAGAACCAATTTATTTTGATGAACATAAATCACTTTGGAATAGTCTATTACTCTGTGGCTAGTTACTGTATGGTTACAGACTGAGTACAATTTGTCTTCAGTGCTGAGAATATTTACTAAAGGCTGTAATGACAAAGTGGATCATGCTCTGCATATTAAATTAGTTAAAAGTTCAACTGCCAACTGAAAAGAAGCAATAATTAAAAGCATTCAGCATTTTTTGGTAACTGTATTGATTATGTAGCAGTAGGCCCCCCCCCTGGGCCCCCTCGTTACTTCCGATGCAGGTGGTTGGCGCGGGTGTCGCCGGAATCAGCGACGGACCCGCTGGTTGGCCGCAAAGGTGGGGGCCAGTTGTAGGGAGCGCTCTGGGGCTCTGGAGGCTCCGCTGCGCATCCGAGTAGCGGGGGCCGCCATTTTGGTTGTCTGCGCATGCGCAGGTATTTGCACATGCGCAGAAGGATACAGACAGCCCAGCAGACATATTGGGGTTGGCGTGAGAGTTTCGACAGCCAATAGGAAGAGGCTCCGAGCAGGGACAACCTATCCCAGGAGCCTCGGGGGTGGTCACATGCAGCCAAATAGCCAATAGGGTTGCCAGGAATCCCTTCTCAAAGGATATAGATGTCACAGACTCAGACCACGCTAGTCAGTTAGAGCTGGGAGAGCATTAGGGTAGGGTGTGCATGTGAAGGGAGCAAGTGGCTCCTGCACTAGGCCAGAGATCCCCCCTTATGCCCCAGCTAGGCCCCGACTCCCCTCAGCTTGTGGTTGCTGCAGGGACCGGCCCATAGGCTAGGGACATGGCCCTGTAGAACTAGTAGAAGTGAGGGATACAGTCAGGAAGCATTGGTATCCTGGCCCTTGGTGATGAGACTGAATCACCCTCTAAAGCATCAGCAGTAAGAGACATTGTAAAGGTGGATCACTCAACGCGGTAGCCAACTACCGCGGAGGTGTTGAGGATCGCACCTCTGGATCCGTGAACAGCATCTGTGCTCTTGGGTGTGGACACACCCGGCAGGTACCTTCCTCACAACATGTGGACCCAACCAACAACTCAAATTAGTGACAACAGATATCCTAGAATTACTCCAAGGAGAAACTGGTGCTACCAATTGTACACAGGCATGTACTACATACAGTCCAGAAAAATCACTGCACAATAAGAAATAAAGCGCACTTCCGTCCAGTGTCCCACTAATAAATGAAGAGGCAATGTAGACACCCCACTTGAACCGTGCACCGTGACTATCAACAGGTAGGGGCTAAAATGTGGTAAGGAGGAATATAAAACAGTAGAACCGCCGTGTCCCCTGTAAAGGAACAACCAGCTAAGTATGCCGCTACCCTCCGCCACTGCCCTCCTACACACGGTGTCACACACGGACAAGATATCCTCACTGCGGAGGTAGGGGAAGGGAAAACTAGAAGAGTAGTCACTCACAGTCTTGACGCGCCGGGTCTCCGGTCAATGATGACGTCAGGTACCTCCGAACCGGAAGAGGAATACAGCGTGCTCCAGCCCAGGTAAATCGAACAGAAATGGAGTTGTAAGGCGGTTCACTGCTGCCGCAGGGGTATAAAAGTGGAGGTTCCACACGCAATAAAATAAAAGGTTAGTTTATTTAGTGCATATACACAAAAAATCTGCCACAGAGCGAACACTGACGCGTTTCGTCCCACCAGGGACTTTGTCAAAGAGTTTCCAGCACTGCCCCTGGTGATGTATATATAGTGCGCCGCTGTTGTATAATTGGTTAATTAAAGTAGGGTGAGTAATTACACACCTGATGGCTAATCGACCAATAATTAACATAAGGAGCCATAGCGCTATGTGAACACTATCAGTGCCCACTATCCAGACATCACCATAGACACATAGTTGTAACAACAAGACACTAAACGACACAAAATATAATTAAAAACAAAAGTAGGTACTCATGTCCAGTAATAAATATATGCAAAAATAGACAACAAGTGCCAGTTACACAGTAGCAGAACAAGTAACACTTATATCCTATATTAATTCCTCAATTAAACATACTTATAACATACATGGTAATAATATACTAAAGTCTTATAAAATCCATTATGAACTGATGGGAAAACAATCTACTTAAATGTAAATCAAATTCATGCATAACATAATTAAATCATATAACCTTATAACTAATAATATTAAAAATATATATAATATAAATGAATCTAAAATAAATAAGCTAATAATGAAAAAAATTGAAAATATATATATAAAAAAGTATTATATAATATAGAACTCATCTAAATATAACCTAAGAAAGTGAAATAACTATTTATACTAAAAAGTGCTTAAGATCCCACTCTATATTAATTCCAGTGGGATGTAACGTGTTTAAGGCATGAATCCAAAACATTTCTCTTGTATTCAATTTATTCAATCTATCACCCCCTCTAGGATGAACCTTAACATGTTCCAGGGCGGAGAAGGAAAAGTTGGAAATGTCACCAAAACTACACTTAGAAAAATGCCGGGACACAGGATGTAACAAATCTTTTTTCAGAATGTGTCTGATATGTTCCTGTATCCTTACTCTCACAGGTCTGATGGTTCGTCCAATATAGGACTTCTTACAACCACACTGCAGGAAATAGATAACGTAGCTAGTATGGCAGTTCATAAAGCTATTAATATGAAGATTACCCTCACATGTATTAATATTTTTAATACGTCTTGCATATTTACAAGTTGAGCAACGCCCACAGGGAAAGAAACCTTTAGGAATATTGCTTAATTGTTTTTTATTTAGATTTGCAGTAAATAGACTAGGTGACAAATGGTTACCTATAGTTTTTGTTTTTTTGCAAATAAATCTTAGTCCCCCCTGTACCATGGAGGCAATATCATGATCTAGAGTAAGTACTTTCCAATGTTTTTGGATTATTTCTTTAATAGCTTTAGATTGTCTGTTATACACTGAAATAAAAGATGGACATAATGAATTGTCTTCATAAACATGTCGTTTCTTTTTGTTATTTGTTTTCAACTTTATGATCTCCTCCCTATCCAGAGATTCTGCATATTTAAATGCTTTATTTATGTCTGCTTCTTTATAGCCTCTATCTTTAAAGTTTTTCATCGTTTCACTCGACCGTTTCAGAAATATATCATTATTAGAACATATCCTCTTTAGCCGAATGAACTGGGCCTTAGGTATGCTCTTGATAAGGGCTGGTGGATGACAACTCGTAGCACATAGAAGTGAGTTTTTGTACTGTGGTTTACGGTAAATGTCTGTCTGTATCTTTTTATCAATGTCTATAAAAAGTGTCATATCTAAATAATCTATGTGATGAATGTTCTGTGTATATGTAAAATGTAAATTATAATCATTAGTGTTAAGTGTATTAATAAATGTGCACAGTGAATCTAAATCCCCATCCCACACCAAAATCAGATCATCAATAAAGCGCCGATAAAATATAATGTGACTACGAAATAAATTAGAATCGTGATAAATGTGATGTGCCTCCCAGAAACCCATAAAAAGATTAGCATAAGATGGCGCAAAAGAAGAACCCATAGCAGTGCCTAATTTTTGAAGAAAATAACGTGAATCAAACATAAAATAATTGTGCGTGAGTAAGAATGTGACTGATTCTACTAAAAAAGTGCTTAAAGTGACAGATAAATTGGATAAACCTAAAAAGTGTTCAAGTGCCTGAATACCCTTTTCATGTGTGATGATAGAATACAGGGAGGTCACATCTAAGGTGACCCACCTGTATCCCACCTTCCAATCTAAAATTTTTATAAGATCCGAAGAGTCCTTGATGAAGGAAGGTAACTGGTACACCAAGGGTTGAAGAAACCCATCCACATACCGCGATAACCCATCTCCCAAAGATCCAATACTCGCCACAATGGGTCGACCAGGAGGTTCGACCAGCGACTTATGGATCTTTGGGAGATGGTGGAATATGGGTACCAGGCACTTGAACACTTTTTAGGTTTATCCAATTTATCTGTCACTTTAAGCACTTTTTTAGTAGAATCAGTCACATTCATATTCACGCACAATTCTTTTATGTTTGATTCACGTTATTTTCTTCAAAAATTAGGCACTGCTATGGGTTCTTTTTTTGCGCCATCTTATGCTAATCTTTTTATGGTTTTCTGGGAGGCACGTCACATTTATCACGATTCTAATTTATTTCGTAGTCACATTATATTTTATCGGCGCTTTATTGATGATCTGATTTTGGTGTGGGATGGGGATTTAGATTCACTGTGCACATTTATTAATACACTTAACACTAATGATTATAATTTACATTTTACATATACACAGAACATTCATCACATTTAGATATGACACTTTTTATAGATATTGATAAAAAGATACAGACAGACATTTACCGTAAACCACAGTACAAAAACTCACTTCTATGTGCTACGAGTTGTCATCCACCAGCTCTTATCAAGAGCATACCTAAGGCCCAGTTCATTTGGCTAAAGAGGATATGTTCTAATAATGATATATTTCTGAAACGGTCGAGTGAAATGATGAAAAACTTTAAAGATAGAGGCTATAAAGAAGCAGACATAAATAAAGCATTTAAATATGCAGAATCTCTGGATAGGGAGGAGATCATAAAGTCGAAAACAAATAACAAAAAGAAACGACATGTTTATGAAGACAATTCATTATGTCCATCTTTTATTTCAGTGTATAACAGACAATCTAAAGCTATTAAAGAAATAATCCAAAAACATTGGAAAGTACTTACTCTAGATCATGATATTGCCTCCATGGTACAGGGGGGACCAAGATTTATTTACAAAAAAACAAAAACTATAGGTAACCATTTGTCACCTAGTCTATTTACTGCAAATCTTAATAAAAAAACAATTAAGCAATATTCCTAAAGGTTTCTTTCCCTGTGGGCATTGCTCAACTTGTAAATATGCAAGACCTATGAAAAATATTAATACATGTGAGGGTAATCTTCATATTAATAACTTTATGAACTGCCATACTAGCTACGTTATCTATTTCCTGCAGTGTGGTTGTAAGAAGTCCTATATTGGACGAACCATCAGACCTGTGAGAGTAAGGATACAGGAACATATCAGACACATTCTGAAAAAAGATTTGTTACATCCTGTGTCCCGGCATTTTTCTAAGTGTAGTTTTGGTGACATTTCCAACTTTTCCTTCTCCGCCCTGGAACATGTTAAGGTTCATCCTAGAGGGGGTGATAGATTGAATAAATTGAATACAAGAGAAATGTTTTGGATTCATGCCTTAAACACGTTACATCCCACTGGAATTAATATAGAGTGGGATCTTAAGCACTTTTTAGTATAAATAGTTATTTCACTTTCTTAGGTTATATTTAGAGGAGTTCTATATTATATAATACTTTTTTATATATATATTTTCAATTTTTTTCATTATTAGCTTATTTATTTTAGATTCATTTATATTATATATGTTTTTAATATTATTAGTAATAAGGTTATATGATTTAATTATGTTATGCATGAATTTGATTTACATTTAAGTAGATTGTTTTCCCATCAGTTCATAATGGAATTTATAAGACTTTAGTATATTATTACCATGTATGTTATAAGTATGTTTAATTGAGGAATTAATATAGGATATAAGTGTTACTTGTTCTGCTACTGTGTAACTGGCACTTGTTGTCTATTTTTGCATATATGTATTACTGGACATGAGTACCTACTTTTGTTTTTAATTATATTTTGTGTCGTTTAGTGTCTTGTTGTTACAACTATGTGTCTATGGTGATGTCTGGATAGTGGGCACTGATAGTGTTCACATAGCGCTATGGCTCCTTATGTTAATTATTGGTCGATTAGCCATCAGGTGTGTAATTACTCACCCTACTTTAATTAACCAATTATACAACAGCGGCGCACTATATATACATCACCAGGGGCAGTGCTGGATACTCTTTGACAAAGTCCCTGGTGGGACGAAACGCGTCAGAGTTCGCTCTGTGGCAGATTTTTTTGTGTATATGCACTAAATAAACTAACCTTTAATTTTATTGCGTGTGGAACCTCCACTTTTATACCCCTGCGGTAGCAGTGAACCGCCTTACAACTCCATTTCAACTCAAATTAGTGGACAGCGCTGTCTCACACTTGGGTGTGTGTGGGACTCTTGGGACTTTTGGGACATGGTGTTGGTGAATATGGTGTGGGGTTATGGCCCGGCGAGGCCTAGTGTTACAGGGTGACACTAATGTTATATATTGGTTATGCATATATGTCACGGTAGACCAGGTCTTACCAACAAATTAATTCTGGACTGAGCAGTACAAGGCGGGTAAAATAAATTGTAATGTAGTTCATTTTAAGACAAACACACAATACTTCACAATTACAGTCAATAAACAAATAAACAATAAACACTTACTGGGATGGGGAAACGAAAGCAAATGTCCATGGAACGAAAGAAAGTCTCTGGACACCCCTGCAAGCATGCAAGTTGGTGTGTGATTTGAGTCGACAGTCCTGGGCTAGGGGCGCAAATTGCCACCCTTATATCTTCGCCGAAAGGAAAGATTTTGTAATGTTTTTACAGGATTAGTTCGGGAATCCTTAGCTCAAACGAATTCTGGAAGAGGGGCATGATCCTTGGGTAAGATGTTGTTAACCCCTCACACTCCGGAACCACTGACGCTAAAACTTGGACGCTTCTTGGTTGAGCTTAGGTGAATCTGACTGGGAGTGCGCTGCAGGCATCTTTATAGGGTTAAGGGTCCTATTCCTAACATGCACACCCAATCCTTGTCATGATCGGGGTATGAGGGGTTAATGGGATTTGTGTATATGTTGATCTGCATCCCCCTGTTTCAGCAGAATGGCCCCAGGTCTTAGATGTATTTCCCCAGCAGTCTGTGTTATATTACTACAGTATGTGTGTATAAATCATGTCGGGAGGGAAAGGGTTAACCATATTGTGTATATGTGGATCTGCATTTCCCTGCTTCAGCAGAATTAATTGCTATGTTATGTATTAACATGGAGGGAGGGGGAGAATTGTATTTTATCCTTGACAATGGGTAAAGTGTAAAAAATTATAACTTTTGCTATATACATGCTACGAAGGTGATATTTGGACATGTTTTCCTATGCAAATAACACAGGTTGCATACATACCGTTAATCTGATTTATGACATGTGAAATTTAGGTATGAGTTATCACTGTTTTTACTATAACTGTGGATATAGGTTTGGAAGCTTGCCAAATGGCAGCTTTTATATGTAATTGTACAATCAAAGGAGGCTACTTGAAAGGCTTTGTTGTGGAGAAATTCCTCAGAGGTGAGAAAAAGCCTGTACATCAATGGAGGTGACTCGCCTCATTGCATATGCAGCCAGCTCTCACAGATGAGTTCTAACCATTGTGACCTGTCAAACGTAACACCCTACATGAAAGACCCCTGCCCAATAAGCATTTTTGCTAGACAGGATGGCAAAGAAGGCATCATCTCATAGTTTATATATAAATGGGCTGGCCAAGTAGCTACAGGGGAGAGGTGTATTAATGAGGGGCTGGGTAAACCCAGCTTCTCGCGTTACCTGGCAACCTGTGATTGGGACAAGGTAATTGTTCACCAATAACTGAACTGCCATGTTAGGAATGGGGTCCTGCGTCTATATAATTGCTTGCACACCTTATTCCTGTGTTTGTCATGCTTGTCGTGACCTATAACAACTAAGGAGCTGCTATTCGGCTGAATATCTCCTTGTCCAACCCCAGTAAATGTAAATATTTCTGTAATGTTATTTGCTTGATGTATTGTCTGTCCTGCTCATAGGAAATAAACTCATTCAGTTTACTATATCCTAGTCTTGTTCAATCTGGCCCGGTTATTCTATATATTGTCTGTTCTCTCATGACAATCCTCTCGTAAGAACAACTTTTCCCACCTATCCCCGACTTGCCAGCAGTTCATAGAACGGGCAGAAGTTGCTTCCTGGTCTGCTAAGAGCATGCGTTAACCTCGCACCTGAGCTACTTAGCATACCTGGCCCAACCTCTTACCTGGCAATAGCAAGTCTGGGGTTTGGCTACCAAGTGTGAAGTGCCCATACTTCACACCGGTATCTGGTACTTATAAATATCTCGCCCACCCTAACACCTTGGGTCTCTGAGGCTTTTCAACTCCGGACTTCACTAGACACTTAGCAGGGTGCCCTTTGAAGTACGGAGATGAAAAATCCCTCAGCTCATTTATCCATAACATATGGGCATGTTAATGGATTAATTGCCAGACCGGCAGGAAAGGGTTTTCTGCCTTTGCATTTAAAACACCATCGACATACAGTTTGTTTATATACATATGTTCTGTAGGTGCAACAAATATAAAACTTATATGTGTGGTCATAGTTTCTTTTTACCTAGCTGCACTCCAAAAATTAGAGTGCTAGCTCTTTCCTAGCGCAAGTTATCCACTTAATTGAAGGGGCTCTGTGATGTGGGTTGCGGTTTGACCTATAATCGGTCTGGCATACAATGTATCCGTCCTGGCTTTGATCGGTAACCGCAGACGCGCACCACCAATTCAGCTTAAGTGGATAACGAGACGGCAGGATACCATGTATCAAGAAGGCACTTCAGCTAAACCGTAGACCACTTATTCAATTGACTTTGCGGTTTCGACGTCCGTGGTCTGGAAACTGATACCTATCTTGAAAGCAGCTACTTATTCACAGACACGCTTCTTCAATCAGCGCTTGGCACAGCGCTAGAAGCTCCCCCTTGTGTCGCAAATACAGTTAGCACATTTTTCATTAATTCATTTAACTGCAGCTAGCTTCTGTGCTGCAAAACAGGGACACTAAAGGTAGTGTAGGGGAAAACATGGGATTATGGTGTCAATACATTTTAACCCCTTCTGTCCCTTCCACTGCCACAATATAGTAACCTGTTTTACCTATACTCGTGTGTATTGGTTAATGTATGTGGGTCCTGTGTCAGGGGTTATTCTACGCCTAGAATCCTGCACAGGTGGAGGCGCTATGAGCATCGGTCCAATATACACGCCAGGCTCCCAGCAGCGGAGGCTCAGACCTCCTGTGAGCCTAACAGGTCTTGCACACCTGGTAATACGTGTAGTTCTCCCACAAAGGTCCCTAGATGAGATTGGGGGGGGGGGGATACATGTGCTACAATTACATAATATATCTTTTTGAAGTCTATATTTATAATGGTAATACCCAAACAACAGTATATAGAATAAACCAGATTCATTGGCCTGCATTCATCAACCATTGGTTAATTTGAGGTAATATTGTGTTCTCACTCAATTCCCCCGTTACCCCTCCTCCTTGCATGCAATCCCCCCTCGTCATCTCACACAATTCCCCCTTCCCCTCCCACTCAATTTTCCTCCTGCCTTCACTCAATTCCCTCCTGCTCTTACTCAATTCCCCCATCTCCTCTCACCTAATTCCCCCTTCCTCATCTCACTGAATTCACCCCTCCTCTCACTCTCACTCAGTTCCACCCTATCTTGCTAAATGCCCCCTCTCACTCCACCCCCCCCCTTTATGCATTTTACCTTGAGGGTTGGGGGGGAGGTAGAGGTCAGGCCAGGAACACGGCAGGGTAGGATGACACTACAGCAGAGAGGGACAGGTCTGAGGGGTAGTCAGGAAGACAGGGAACAGCAACAATGCCCAGGGAAGGCAATATTACAGTCTCTTGAAACTGAACATGCCAGTGATGCAGCAGAGAGGCAGAGGCTACGGAATTTAAACATTTTGAATAAAAATTCAAGAAATTGTGACCTGCTATGATGTAATTTTTGGGAACATTGATGACATTTACAAATCAGAATTTGCTTCTCTTTGGCTTCTGAGGAGGCAATTAGGATCTATCAACATAGACTTGGCACCTTAGGCAGATAAGAGGATACTATTGATGTATAGTGAGGTATTAATAGTAAAGATGGGCAGGTTTGCATGTTTGAAATGTTAACATTCAATGGCCCGGATACATCAGGCTGCTGAAAAATGGCTTATTTATCACGTTCTGTTCAAATTTTTTGTAAGTTTGTTCATATCACAAATATAACTAAATATTTCATAATATTATAACAATGTTAGAAATGCGTGATGTGTAAAAATATTTTGACTCATATTGGCATCAATGTTGTGTATTCTCTGTAAAAGTATAGTGAAAATGCGCAATCTTTTCCTAAGCAGCACATAAAATCTTAATTTCCTCATACACATTGCCAGTGCTTTTGGGACGTAGAGAGAACAAATTGTCTGCAGGGAGTTGGAGGTTTGATTGATTTATATTAATACCTGCTTGATGTGTCTTTCCTAATATGTGAGAAAAAAAATGTTTCATACAATTGCCACTTTCACTAATTAAAGCAAGAAAAAAAAGTAAACTATTGCAAGAAATCCCTTAAAGTTAGTTCACTCTGTCGTGACAGCTCTGTACTATCGAATATTTCTTTTAATACTTTTGATTTCAGCTCTGTGCGGCTGAAGTCTTTAATGATTTAAGCGTTGTAGCTCTCATACACAGTGCACAATCAATCTACAACCGTGTCATTAGAAAGGCCAAGTTAAAATCAATGAGATCTATTTGAGGTATTCTGATCTAGTACTTGATTGCATTCGTCCAATGTTAGCCGGTGCTTCAATTTGAGGAGCACTGTGTGAGGCATTGATTTGGAAACATTCTGTTGTTGCACAACACTAAGGTAACAGATGCATCATGTTAGTTAATATGACTATCTTAGAGGGCATATTAGAGTACTCACAGTATTGATATTAAACAAACAAAACCCCTTTTAACTTTACCATAAGGGCAATGGGACACGTCAGAGATTTAGGTGGTAATTCTATATACTCTGAAGTGGTTATTCGGGAGTTGTTTTATCAAAAAACTACATTGACTTTAACAGAGGTTATTGGCCAAAAACAGCCTAAACGGCTGCTTTGATGTATATAGAATTACTTCTTAGTGGCCCTGATGATCACCTCAATACACCACAATACAAGCTTTTCATGTAAATTCCAATCGTGTGCTCAAAGTTATAGTAGCTGTATTAGTCCTGAACAAGTGTATACAGGTATTTGATCTACAGATGAGACAACGAGTATTCTAAAACTTGCCTTAAACTTGCCTTAAACTAGCCAGGTACATGCTGGGTACATGCTGACACATTTCAGTGACATTTCTGCAGAGGATAATGGCCCATCGGATTAACACAGCAGGGGGTCCCTGGCAGTCCCATTCAGTTTGAATGGGAATGCCAGGGACCCCTGCTGTTAATCCGATGGGCCATTAGTCTCTGCAGAAATGTCACTGAAATGTTTCAGCATATACCCAGCATGTACCCGGCATGTACCTGGGTCTTGTTGGTGATTGCCACTGGTTTGTTTTAGAATAACCGTCGGCACTACAGTAGATTGCAATACCTTCTATTGTACACTTGCAGAAGAGATCTATGAGATTTTGAAAGCTCTGTACACTATCAAGTGGAATAGAAACCGCAAAGCGCACCAGAGTTAAGTACAAAGATTGTATTCACAGGAATAAAAATTATATGAACACTTACAATGAGGTAATTGTTGGTGAACAAGTAATTGATCACTATCGCTGGGCCAGCCGAGTGGCCAGGAGGGCATGCACTGGGGTATATCTTGTGCTGCAAGAAAAAATGCCTGGCACTTCCTTGATCCGTCAGCGGCTTCTAGTTCTGACGTGATCAGCTCTAGTGTATCTTACTGTATGAGCCGGAATTGATACCGGACAGGAAAGCTATGGCTCAACGTGAACACTACGTGTTCCGCAAAGCTTGTGATTCTTTACCCCCTTTCTGGAGATGCCCTTCTGATGATACCTTGAGGAGCTTGGAGTGCTACAACACATTAGCAGCAAGGAGATACAAGTTGTAAGAACACAATTACTTGCAAACTTCGGAAACACGAGCGCGGTTTCACCTTTCTACAAATCTGTACATTATCATTTCATTGCTGTGTAAGAAAATTGTGTTCTTCATCTTCTGCAACAATCATGTAGAGAACAGTAGCAGAAAGTATCATAGTTGAACAATATTAAAACTGAAAGCATAAAACTATCAAATGTAAAACACACCAGTTTAATCATATTATTTCTCCACGTTTTGTAAATAAATTCCTGTTCTTCAGTATTAGGTGATACAATTTTTAATTGGAATAACAATTGATACTATAAGACAAGCTTTTGAGAGTTCTCCTCTCTTCCTCAGGTCAGCAAGAATAACTAAATACATTCCTTAAATTCTCCAGGAAGCAATATATGTTCACATTTGTCGTCTTATGTACTATTATATGAATTAAAATTAACAGCTCAATACAGTACAGGCATACCCCGTATTAACGTATGCAATGGGTCCGGAGCATGTATGTAAAGTGAAAATGTACTTAACATGAAGCACTACCTTTTTCCCACTTATCGATGCTTATTCTGTACTGCAATCATCATATACGTGCATAACTGATGTAAATAACCCATTTGTAACAGGCTCTATAGTCTCCCCGCTTGCGCACAGCTTCGGTACAGGTAGGGGGCCGGTATCGCTGTTCAGGACGTGCTGACAGGCGCATGCGCGAGCTGATGTTTGCCTATTGGGCGATATTGAGTTGCAATATGAGTTAAGCACAGTTTGCTTTTTCCGCAGCAGTGTTGAGTCCTTGAGCGGGGTCCAATCTCTGCTGTACAATGGTTGTTTTATCATCTTTGATCATTCATGGAGCTAGAACCACAAAGCACTGTTACATTAGGGCTCAACAAATAAAAATACCACTTGTGAGCACATAGCATGTCTCAGACAGGTCTGCAACTCTGCTTTTCACCATTGTCTACTAGCATACAATGCTTGCACTGCAGCTACTGTAGGGATTGTAGGAAATGACATGCAAATGAGCACACAGTGTCACCTTTTATTTCAAGTCCATTATAACATGGACCCCTGTAAGATTAATCTTTTCAGACAACTGTGGGCATAGTAGATGGGGTTTCGTAGGCAACATTCTCACGGGCCCTGTCAGTTTCTATGTGCACTGACTAGACGTGCTAGGCATTATATATATTTTCCTAGAGAGCAGACAGAGTGGCAGGAACTGAAGATTGCATTTTATAATGTAGCAGGGCTACCCAATGTGATGGGTGCAATAGATTGCACACTTTTTGCGCTGACCTCGCTATGTGAAAGTGAGATGCGTTTCAGTAACAGGAAATATTACCTTACACAAATGAAATCCCCGGCGCATGTGTGGACAGACAACAGAATGGATTACCACTAAAGTTGACAAGAGTCCAATAGATATCCACAGTTGATACAAGTCTGGGTATTTTCCATATAAAAGTTCTGCTCCGGTGCTGTCCTCCTCAGGAATGTTAAATCCTAATGTATAATACACAAGAGGAGAGGAAAACACACCATAGTGCAGTATGCAAAGTCCAAAATCTTGTATAAACTAAACAAACAAAAAGATACTCCAATGAATGCACTCAAAATGATAAAGTAGGAATAATGAAAAAACGTTAAAATGTAACTGTTTAATATATTAAATGTGCTGTGTAATAGTGAAAGAAAGGCGCTAGCTCTACTAGTGTTCACTTATAATATACAGTGAATAAAATTCAAATCAAGTGATACATAAACATAATATAGTGAAAACGTGATAAATGACGTGAATAAATGAATTAAAACCCTCTGCTCAAACCCAGCTGGTAGGGACTAGTGGAACTAGTCCCACAATTTGTAGAAATCCGTTTGCAATCCAGGGGGAGCATATAAGGGAGATAAAACAAAATACAATCTAAGTGTAGACAGTTTGATAACTAATGGGTCAATTCAGTGATTTGTCTTGGCTCATATGTGTGGCCTACTCACAAGATTCAGGTCAAAAACGGGCAATATAGCACAGTGGTCTTTGCGGGAAGGGCTTCTATTCCAATGAATGATGGAGACCTCCAATCTCAGCAAAGCAGCGGTGTATATAGAAGAGAAAAGATGTCCATAGTGCAGACCAATCATAAAAAACATAACTTTTATGGGGTTTTAAAATTGAACACTTACAATAAAAACATTTAAATAATGCATATGTCACAATGCTGTGACAGAAGAGAGTTTGCTGTTGACTTCTGGCTCACCCACCACCTCCGGTCTGTGGACACTGCGTGGGACGCTGCTACGCTGGACTCTCCACCTCCTGAGATCCCTCTGGGGTGTACTGGTCCCGTCAGCTCCGGTCCTTGAGTTGGACGCCGCTCTGTTCTGTCCCTGGAGCTCCCTCTAAGGCGTGCTGTCCTGTCCCCTCCGATTAGCTCCGATATGTCACTTCCGGTTGGCCGCGATCCGTCACTTCCGGTTGTGGGTCTGCAATCTCTGACACTGCTTCTCTCCTCCTCTGGGCGGCTACCACTCTACGCGTTTCGCCAATACGGTGCGTGGCTTCCTCAGGAGTGTACCGCCCCCTACTCCTCTGTATCCTAATATACCCCGCATCATTAACACTTAATAAAAAACATGTGTTTCTAAAAAAAAAAAGTCTGCACTAATTGATACCTTAGAATTCATCTGTGTACATAAGGGAGCACTTGTATGATGATGGAGGAATGACATAAGTGGAAGATTCACTGATTTGAAATATAATTAAAACGGATATACCTTCAAAAGGTATATACTACCAAAGGGAGTGTTCTATATAAAAAACAGGGAATATGGGGCTGAAAAAATGATGGACTGAATTTATATAAAATTGAGATCCAGCATCCAATTGGGAGTCTGGGATTGAATCAAAAAATGCTTTGAATGCTTTAAAGTGTTTAAAGGGGCAGTCCGGTGAACTATTATACATCCAAAAAATGTTTTACATCCAAAAAATGATTACAACACATTATGGAGTGTGGAGTGGAAAAAAGGGGGAAAGGCTCTGTGATATACATAGATGGGGGGTTATAAACAAGTCCATACATTGTGAAGGTTACATGACAATGGGACATATGGATTCACATGATGCACTAGAATGATGCGTCATGCTGACCTACAGCATATACAGATATATTATACAATTCAATATAAATCTTGACTAGATGCTAGAATGGCATCCTGAGAATATCGACACACGGCTTAGCTTCTTAGTAGCTCTCCCCTATATATAGTGTGTCAGTGCATGCACATTTGCATGAAATAGGGTTTTTTTTCCATCTGATTTGCAACATTTGTTACCAACTAGTTGTGATCATTGTGGCAATTTTCATGCTGCCTGCTATTTACACTGATAACGCTAGACTCATGATACTTTACACACAGTGGGTTTTATTTCATTATTGCACACATTTGTCATCAGTATGTGGACTAACAGTATCTACACTAGATTCAATTTTACCAAGTGTGTGCTAATGTTGCATTGACCACTCAATGACACTGGCTGACCTCTGTGAGACATACAATTACTGTGATCCTAATGTCATAATTCTGTACACATGCTGTTTATTATACATACTATTGTTCAGCATTTAGGGGTTATTTTAAGAGGCTATAACTGGATATGGTCCTTGAACGGTGCTTCTGGGCTATATTGACGCATACTTTATGCCAGCCCTCTATAGGATCTTACTCTCTTTAATTTTATTATTATTGTGTGTCTTGGTTTATTAGATCAGTGCCTCTTTCTCTCGCCGGTCTATGCTTGCTTAGTGACCATACGTCCTCATATTACATTATCCTATTATTTTGATACACTAGTTTTATGTGATAGGTCTACCTATCTGGTACATATTTTTTGTCCTTATTTTTCCTCTGGAATCAGTGCTGGTATTTGGTAATACCATACCTTACCAGTTTTTTAGATAATAGTAGTGAGACATTAATTGTCACTATTAATTTCCTTAGGAACTCACTAATGGACAAGTTAGCCTCTTTCTTAGTTGGCTCCTCATGGACTAGTGTTGCTTTAGGTATTCTTCTACATGGTACACATGTTTGAAGTCTCAATTGGTATGTCTTTAGGGAGTGTTCTTGGATCTATTTACCACATCCCTCTCTACAATCATTTTTATTTTCATTATATATATTAAACAGTTACATTTTAATGTTTTTTCATTATTCCTACTTTATCATTTTGAGTGCATTCATTGGGGTATCTTTTTGTTTGTTTAGTTTATCCAGTCCCTTGTCCCTATTTGCACCTTATGGTTTTCCACTCTGCTCATTATTAGATTTGTTACTTACAAGCTGATGCAGGGGCTCCCTCCCTCTCTCCCCTTTTCCAATTGTATATATCCAAAATCTTGTACCCTGTTAAACCCAATATAAATTGCCTACTTACAAATCCATTCTGTTGTCTGTCCACACCATGCACCGGGGATTTCATTTGTGTATGGTGTTATCTCTGTAACAGGTTCTTTGAGAAATTTGTTGTTGGGGTCCCCTAGGCAGCTTCAATTAACAGGTGATCCTCATTCAGGTCCTTTAGTGGTTATTTTCACTTCCCACTTGTTCACTATATATTTTTTATTCATTATTTTATTTGTGCACTTTGTAGGTCTAGCGCTATTTAGTTTAGGTTATTTTAGTTAGGAAATATTACCAGTTGCTTAAAGTGCAGGTTGTATGTGATGCGCACATGAAAATTCTGAGTGTGGTAGCCCTATTCCCAGGTGCCTGCCACAATTTCAATATCCTAGAGAACTCTTTAGTCTTCTGTGCATTTGAAACAGGGAAATACGACGACAGATGGCTATTGGGTCAGTCAATGTTATACAAACTGCACTTATATTCAAATTTCATGTAGAGGTTAATGTTTCATTATTTATTGCTAATATATTATCTATACAACAGAAAACAAAAAAGATGCCCAAAGCTACTTCCAATGTGACAAAAATACACAGCGCAATACCTATATATTCTCTTGAAAAGGGTAATTTAGTTCAACCCTTTGGCCAAAGCGTCTTAAGCCTGCTGCCACTTCAAGTCATGACCATTAGCAGGTCCTAACACTCACTGAGTTAAAATTCTTATTTACCTCTATAATTAGGGGAAGAATGATCAGCATTTGGATCTGTCGTAACCCAGCAAAAGGAAACTGACCTGCCAACTTGGAAAGACAGCAGGCTTAAGACGCTTTGGCCAAATGGTTAAACTAAATGACCCTTTTTTCAAGAGAATATATAGGTATTGCACTGTGTATTTTTGTCACATTGGAAATAGCTTTGGGCATCTTTGTCTGTTTTTTGTTATATACATTTAGCCACACCCACTAACACTTTTTGTGACACTTATATACATATATATATATTATGTGGTAAAGGTAAGGGTTTCTCAGAGCTTGATGGGTATCTGTGTGATTATTAACTGTGTGCAGCTGGTTTCAGCTGCATTTGGGAGGGTAGTGGCCCCTCCTCCCCAAGGTTTAAGCTTGCCCCTCCCCACTTTGCAAGTTGGCAGGTCAGTTTCATTTTGCCAGGTTGCGACAGATCCAATGTGCTCATTCTCCCTGTACTTATACATGTTATAAGAATTTGAACCCAGGGAATGTTAGGACCTGCTACGGTCATGCCTTTAAAGTGGCAGCAGGCTTAAGATGCTTTGGCCAAAGGGTTAAACTAAATTACTCCTTTTCAAGAGAATATATAGGTATTGCACTGTGTGTTTTTGTCACATTGGAAGTAGCTTTAAAATGATCAAACTGCGTTGCTACAGCCATTTGTTGTGCCAGACCTCTTATCACTGCAAGAATGTTATATACCTACTGTCAGATAACATGAAATAGCTGTCATAATGTTACATACTGTATTAGCTATAAATCTGCTGCATTCACAGCCATTTATCTAAGTCACTAACACAGACTGAGTGGATCAAACACATCATAATGGATCCATAGGCAAAGTACACAATTAATTTATGAATATGGGCACTGCATTGCTGCACATATTACATATTTCATAAACTCTGAAAAGGCAAAATAGTGACCTGCTTTAAAACAGAGGGGCGTAAAAGTTGTGGAATGACATTTAAGGGATGTGCAGGAAGTTATCTTATTTACAGCAGCCTTGCACAGCACATTAACAATATTGCCATGGATTTCATTAACTGCCTCTTACCTTCTTTCAGAACTCTGTTCCTACATCTGGTGCTCTTCACGATGTTATCTCTGTAATATTAACAGATGACAGAGAAGAGGTAAAAGGGGCGCGGCCCAACTTAGAAACAAAACGGTTTTTTTCCAATGGTACGCGCATGCGTAATCATTGGTACGCATATGCGTGTCATTCGGGAATAACTGATTCACAGATTGTATAAAGTAAAATGTTTTATAGTTATCTGCATTATTTTGCATGCATATTCTGTTCAGTCATGCAAGAGGTGTTGTGGAGGTAGGTGCTGTAGTCGATCAATTGGTTGTTCTGTTCTTTCAGCTTGTTTGGATAGTTGCTTGCTCCTTAGTTTGGATATTGTGTCATGCACTAAAGCGGATACATATATAGTTTCTTTGTGGCATGTAATCTGCTGGAGCCAGGTCTTTATTATGCATGTTCTCGTAATAGTTATGTCCATCATGGTTCTGGTATTGCTTGAAGCACTCCAGTTGAAAAGAATAACAATTCTGCTGAAAATTTAAGGCACCGCTACGGGCACCTATATAATGGTATATTTTCCGAAAATGCGCTCCATTCTTCTTAAATTTCCATGGTCAAACATACACATCCATGATTCATGCACTGACCAAGAGCCACCCCTCTTTCTGGGATACGGTGGGTTTCGAATAAAACAATCATTGATTGATAAAGTCTGTCTGATCAAATTTCGCCATCCATCATGGTTTGTAGTATTTTTGTAAAATGGGTATTTGTCAATGATATACTGATATATCTCTGATACAGTTGCTCTTTTCTCTGTTCGGAATGGAATGGCGGTATACAGTATATGAGATACTGTATGCGTAACTCAATGGAGGTCTCTTGGTGGAAGACACTTCTAACGGCATGTGTTCTCATGGAATGGTGGAATGTAACGAAAACTATTCCTTAAAAGCAGCTTTGGAAAAAAAGTATAAAAATGTTCACAATTTGTGTAGAATACTGTACAAGGTCATTATACAAAGGAAGACGTGTCCATGTAATCTTCTCCCACATATAGCTGCAGTTAGTGTCTTGTATCATTTTGAATTGCATATTCAACATAATTCACTGGCCAAACTACTAGACACCCAGTAATTCGAAACACTATTGTGTATAAAGAAAAGGTATTTGTAAATGTGCACAAAAACTATTTAGTATGTTTCTCTTTGTGTGTACTAAATAACTTGAGCTTTTTCATGTCAGCATGATAATGATCCTTAAACAGAATTGAGAATCGCAGTGCTGTTGATTTCACATATTTATGCAGATTCATTATGTTCTCATACACACTTCATAATTTCACATTGTTCAGTATGTGGCTTTAGCATTACTGAAGTATAGTACGATTGTCTGAAATGTGTCAAACATGTATACTCTTATGGCACACTTCACTGAGTATACAGTTCTAATAAAGATATCCCTCATACATGTACTATATGTAATTCAGTGCAGCAATAATTTTTTTACATACACTATAAATGAGCAAGGCATGCTCAAATTTGGAAAGATGAATTGATGATTGTTATCATCGGACATATCATACCATGCACTCCCTTATCCCTCCTTTTTGACTGCTTTGAACTAACACCAACCCAGTTACCCATACTTATTTTTTTAAATGCTTAGTGGCTAACGAAAGGGTCCAACATTGAGATGCATAGGCTATGGGAAAAAATGTACTGAAATGTTTTGAAGATCAAATGTTATGGCATACTTATTTGTTTCTGTTAAGACTTTCTTTGTAGACCGGGTGGTAGGTCTTGAACTGCTACCAGTTTTAGTGGTAGGTGTGGAAGAGACTGTTCTGGAACTGCTTGGTGTAGCAGAAATAGGTGGCACACGTTCTGTCATTGCTGTGAGTGGCACCTCCTTCCCAAGGTTTAAGCTTGCCCCTCCCCACTTTCCAAGTTGGCAGGTCATTTTAATGTTGCTGGGTTACGACAGATCCAATGCTGATCATTCTTCTGTAATTATACAGGTAAATAAGAATTTAAACTCAGGGAGTGTTCAGACCTGCTAACGGTCATGCCTTGAAAGTGGCAGCAGACTTAAGAGGCTTTGGCCAAAGGGTTAAACTAAATTACCCTTTTTCAAGAGATATATAGGTATTGCACTGTGTATTTTTGTCACATTGGAAGTAGCTTTATATATATTGTAATGTTTTGGGTTTCTCAGAGCTTGTTGGGAATCTGTGTGTTTATTAACTATGTGCAGCTGATCTCAGCTGCTTATGGGAGGGTAGTGGCCCCTCCCTCCCAAGGTTTAAGCTTGCCCCTCCCCACATTCCAAGTTGGCAGGTCAATTTCATTTTGCTGGGTTACGACAAATCTAATGCTGATCATTCTTCCTGTAATTATACAGGTAAATAAAAATTTTAACTCGGGAGTGTTAGGACCTGCTAACAGCCATGTCTTGAAAGTGGCAGCAGGCTTAAGACGCTTTGGCCAAAGGGTTGAACTAAATTACCCTTTTTCAAGAGAATATATAGGTATTGCACTGTGTATTTTTGTCACATTGGAAGTAGCTTTGGGCATCTTTGTTTGTTTGTTTTTTGTTATCTCAGTTTATGAACAAATTATAAAATGTTTTTTGTACAGTATACACAATTAATATTTTTCAGTTTCATATAGGGACTTTATAAATTATAATGCTATTTTTAACATACCTTTATGATGTGACATAGTATGGTCACCATCAATGAAATGCGGTCAATGCAATTTTTTTTACATTTAGATATATACACGTATATGTGTATATAATGCACACACCTTAACATCAACATTATATATATATTTATGTGTATATACACACCTTACCATCAACACATACACACATACAGTACACACACTACTATTGTATTTTTTGGATGAGAGATCTGGTGTCTCTCCCCAAAAGGTTTTTGTGCTAACCCTACACTGGGCCAAACATGACCGTATAGCTATTTAATAATTATTCATGTAGCCACAGATATACCTACAAGTGAACATCCAGTGTAACAGCAATTTTTTTAGGTGCTAACAATTGTATCTGTTAAATAACAACCAGGAATGTACCTTAGTGAACATAATGACCAGTCTAATTATTAGATCAGTTGATCATCATAGAAACTACAGTGATTTATTTCAGTATATATAAATGATTGCCGTGTAATCACTGTATTTATGCCTTAACACAGTAATTACAAATGTATTTCATGTCATAGTACTCAACTTTTTGAGCCTCGGGATCACTAGGCCCTATATCCCTGTCCCCTCCACTACCAAACACTAGTTGGTGGGCCATTATACAGTACATTTTCTCTTCATACAAGTATTCAGTAGATGCAGAGATGCAGGAGGACCAGCCTTAGACATTTTTTTTTTCAGTTGAAGCTTTATGTCTCCAAACCTTTTCTTGCAGGTCTCTAGTGTTCTTCTTTGTTGTCCACATGCACACACAGATGTACAAATGTCGGACCACAGCTTGGTTTTGTGACTGCTTTTAGTTTTTGCTGTGTATTTATGTAAAAATGTATAAATACATGACTATAGTTTACTACTGTTATTGAATAATTTCTGCAAATATATTAACTATTGTAGCATAGGAAAGGTATGTTGTAACAGATAGTATGAGTATTTGTGTCACCACCAAACTTTGCATGTAATTACAGAACCCCATTTGTCTATTTAATGTGTGCAATAGTTACAAATAAAATGTGTACATACATCAGCAGCACACCCCAGTTATAGCATATGTGTTTAATATTTCAATGGTACATTAATAAATGTGAAAAACATTTTTTTTACAGTTTAGATACATTTAATTATTCATGAGTACCCTTAACTTATAGGATTTATGTTCTTAGATGCCAATAGGCCATAGAGTTGACTAAACAAAGTCATGACACCATCAACCAGGATATAATTTTCTCTGTGAGAAAAGCGGACGTTTCTTATGCCTTTGACGCGCTGCTTGAGGGCTGGAGGCTGCTGATCACTTACATCATCCTGCTCGGCCTCAGTGGTCAAATGCTCTAAACTGTTCCTCTCTCCCTGTCCACTACTCCCGATACCCTCTAGCTGTCCATGAGCAATGATGCTCCTGCTGGACTCCCTCACTTGCACTCCCCCACCTGCACTGGCAGCACGGCCCCCACCTGTACTGGAAGCACGGCCCCCACCTGCACTGGCAGCATGGCCTGTACCTGCACTGGCAGCACGGCCCGTAACTGCACTAGCAGCACAGCCCGTACCTGCACTAGCAACGTGGCCCGCACCTGCCCGGCCTGTACCTGAACTAGCAGCATGGCCCGCACCTGCACTAGCAGCATGGCCCATACCACCTGCACTAGCAGCACAGCCTGTACCTGCCGGCCCGGACATGCACTAACAGCACAGCCCACACCTGCACGGCCCGTACCTGCACTAGCAGCATGGCCGACACCTGCATGGCCTGTACCTACACTAGCAGCGCAGCCCGTGCCTGCACAGCCCGTACCTGCACTAGCAGCACGGCCCGCACCTGCCCTAGCAGCACGGCCCGCACCTGCACGGCCTGTACCTGCACTGGCAGCATGGCCTGCACCTACCGTACCTGCACTAGCAGCGCAGCCCGCACCTGCATGGCCTGTACCTGCACTAGCAATATGGCCCGCATCTGCACTAGCAGCACGGCCCTCACCTGCACAAGAAGTATGGCCCCCACCTGCACGGCCTGTATCTGCACTAGCAGCACGGCCCATACCTGCACGGCCTGTACCTGCACTAGCAGCACGGCCCGCACCTGCACAGCCCATACCTGCACTAGCAGCACGGCCCACAACTGCACGTGCCACTCCTCTTCCACTCCACCACACCTCCAGCCACCACCACTCCTCCAGCCACTGCCACTCCACCACTCCCATGCTCCATCACTTCTCCAGCCACCTCCACTCCAGCCACCACCACTTTACCACTCCTCCAGCCACAGCCACTCCACTACTCCCACGCTCCACCACTCCCACGCCTCCTCTCCATTTCACACACTGACTCAGTCACTCACTCACTGAACTACTCATTAAATTACACACTAACAAAGTACTTTCAAATGAACAAGACAATAAAAGATGAAAACAAATAGAATAACAAAAGAAAATCACTCACTAATCACCAGCAAGTTACTTACAAATCTCTAAATCTCTAAATCTCTCCTCCTACCACCAAGCCCAGTCTGTCTCACCGTTACTCCCAACAGCACCGACACACGCTGAAGCAAATGGCCGCTTTTTATAGGGGGTAGAATGAAAGGCCTTGCGTGAACTTGTGAATCCAAAATTTGCCATGTGCTTGGCTCATTTAATAGTATTTAGACATTGTAAACTCTAATATTTTTTTTTTTACAATGTCATGAGGAGGTTGACCAGTCATGATGATTGTGGAAACCCATGGCCATACTGTAGACAAGGAGTACCAGTATTAAAAATGATGGCTTCATTATAAAAAACAAGATTTATAGAGATTTTGAAATAGAAACATTTGTTAAAAATAATTTTGGTGGGCCCATTATTTGTGATTGTGGCAATCCATGCACATATTGTGGGTATTTTTAACCACAGTAACAATTAATGGGTACAAGGGTTGGGGGGGGGGGGGAGGGTGTACTTGCTCAAAGTTGGATGTTTAGATCTCCTTGGTTGGTAGCGGAAGCCCTTAACCCCTACAATACCTTAGCAATGATCTAATAAAATAATTATCTAATAAAGTACTGTAATTAACAACGCTATTATAGTGAAGGGGGTTAATCCTTCCATGGTCTCTCCCACAGATATCCCCAGGAACATAAGGGGGCACACATCTAAAACCTCGAACCAAAGTGTGCGAGAGCAGGGGGTCTCCTGAGTTGAACCGCATTGATATCAGTCTTGGGAACCCCTACTTTATGAGATACAGGCCCCGGTATGGTGTATTAGACTTACCAGTCCCTAACTATCTGACTGGCAGGATAGGCCAGTTCCCAGTCCCAAAAACATATAACAATTTATCAAGGTAGCAATATATATGAAAGCCTTATCTGACTGTGCTGGTCCGGCATCTCTGGTTTCTCCAGATGCAGGTGTTGCAGTCCTGCTGCTCCCAATAAGTCTCTTGCCCTACAGTATCTCTGTGCAGGCTTCTCTGCTGTGTGGGGCTTTGGGTTATCCACTGTTCCCAGGCAAATCAATCTGGCTCCATTATTGCTGGGTGTAAATCCCAGCTGGGTAACAGGCAATCCTCTGCGACCTTCCTCGCCTGCAGACCAGGAACCGGAATTCTAACAGCGACTCCAACAGGGATGCTGACAGGTGTTCACTTTCTGTCTTTTAAACCCTGTTTAATTAAGAGTTCATCACATGCACCTCATTGCGCAGGTGGGAAAGCTGACACAAGTGTGTAGTTTCCTGCCTTGTAAAGGGAGTTAAATCCTTCATTCCCTTATACCCCCCCCCCCAGATATAAACATCACTACTACCCACCAGATATAAACATCACTACTACCCACCAGATACAGACACCACTACACCCCCCAGAGATAGGCAACACTACTACCCCCTTGATACAGACACAGGTACTACCCCCAACTATTAACACCACTGCTACCCCCAGATACAGACACCACTACTACCCCCCAGATACAGCCACCACTAATACCCCCAGATACAAACACCACCACCCACTCCAAAATACAATTACCACTGCACCTCACCCCACCCCAAATATAATCCCACTCCACAAATACAATTATCCCTTCCATAAATACACTTACCACACCCCCACTCCCTCAAATACACTTACTACCACCACCACCAACAACAAATACTTCCCCCCACAAATTCACTTGCTCCCGCCCCACAAATACACTTAACACCCCCATAAATATAGTTACCCCCCCACAAATACATTTACCACCACCACACCTGCACAAATACATACCCCCTCACAAATACACTTACACCCCCACCTCACAAATACACATACCAAACCCCTACAAATACACTTACCACACTCCCACAAATACACTTACCACCTACCAACAAATGCACTTACCCCCCCACACAAATACATTTACCACCACTACCACTCCCCCACAAATACTTACCCCTCACAAATACACTTACACCCCCACCTCACAAATACACATGCCACACCCCTACGAATACACTAACCACCTACCAACAAATACACTTACCACCCCCCACACACACATATACACTTACTACTACCCACAAATACACTTACCACCCCCGCCCCCACCACCACATATACATTTACCACTTACCTCTGGTTGCTGCTGTGTTCCGGCTCTGCCAGCTGCTGCTGCTGCGGCTGCCTCATCCCACGCAGGAAGCTGAGCCTGACTTCCAGGTGCACCCAGGTTGGCGAGAGAGGTCCAGTGTGGGAAGAGGAGGCCTTTGGTTGCCTCCGCCGCTGGCTGCCTCTAACCAGGCCCAACTTGCAGCACCAACCGGCTGCCACCGGGCCCAGCACACGTGTCCCAGCTCTCCCTCCCTGTCTGAGGTTCTTCAAACGGAACACATAAGCTTTCACTTTCACGTTTTTTTTTAAAAACAAGCATTTGCTATGTGATTGAACTTGTCAGTCATTTAATCAGTTGAATGTATCTGTACAATGAAGACTTGCACTTTAACTCTTGCTTTATTGATTTGTCTGCTTTCTGGATTTATGGTGTTTTAAGACTATAGTTATAATCATGAGAGAATGTGCTCTTTTTCTATTGATGGTTCTGGCTAAACTGTACTTATGAATGTGGCATTGACTTTATCCCTTCATGTTGTATGAGGATTATATGAGGATTATATAGTGATGTGTGATAGTGCAAGATATACACTACCGACACACTTTATTAAAGTGTGGCCGGTACCGCAAGCCGGGAGATTTCCCGGCTTGCTAGTGGCCGCCCCTCGGCGTGCCGCGCGTCATAGACGCGCGGTCACGCGTCTTCGGGAGCGTGCGCCCCCTGCACGCGCGTCCAGGGGCTCCCCGAGGGAGCCCTGGTGTCCCGCGATCGCGGGACAGCGGCAGGGGGTTCCGGGGGACCCGGCGGACCCGGCAGCGGTAGGGAGAGCGCCCCGATCGGAGGGCGCTCTTCCGCTGCTTCGGCGCGCGCCCGTCACTCTCGGGCGCGCGCCAGGCTACTGCTGCGGCCAAGAACGGGCAAATGCTCGAATAAACTTGGCCGCAGCAGTAGTAAATTATCTTTCAGTTAAAACTAAAATAATTTATAATTTTATTGGTTGCCCTTCTGTTTTGTGACTAAAGTTGTGAATTTATAAAGTCCTATCTTGGTAATCCTACAACTTGCCTCCAAGGACGCTGACAGGGGTGGGGTTTTTTGAAGTGAAACTTCTTTGCTGGCATACCTACCAAATGAAAATTTGCCTCGTAGTAAATCGCCTTCATGGTGACGGACGTGCAGTGACATAACTGCTGGCAGAAGAGGTCGTCAGTGTTGCCAGCTTGGTGTGTATGCAGAGGCCTCCCGTGCTCGGCACACATGCGCAGGAGCCATAGGCGCTGGCTGGGCGTGCCTGCGCAATAGGCGCCAGCTCTGGCACCGGCGCACCAGCAGCAGGACACGGAGACCACACACACACACACACAGTGACACAGAGACACACACAAACACACACACTGACTGACTGACACACATACAGACACACAGAAACACTGTAACGGGCCTAGGCATATACAGCAAAAATACATACATATAGGGATGTAGCACACTTTCCCCCACCCCCTGGGAGATGTGTGGCTATGGTGTGTGTGGTGCGATGAAATACCTGTGGCTCACAGGAAACCTGAGCCTCCGCTGCTAGGGGGCACCTGAGTGATGCTCAGTAGCGCCTCCACCTGTACAGTTTTACTGCACAGAATAATAGTAATAACACTCCAAAACATACAAGCCTCGCAGGGCCGTGCCCCTTCACTGTACTTCCCTGTGCACTGTGTTCTCACCCTCGTGGGGTTTACTACCAAGTACTAAGGTGCCCCATGGCACCCAACACCCTGATGTCCACAGTCACTCACCCTCCCACATGCATATGGCAGCGCAGCCCCACTAGCCCATGTATGGTTGGTGCACTTGGTGAGATGAGGTACCTGCCGTGTGCGTCCACACCCGGGCGCGCATTGATGAAGATGGGATCCAATGATCCGAAGCGATGAACAGTGACACCTCCACCTCTATGTTGGGTGGGTCCCGCGTGGACTGTACCACCATGTTCAATGTCTCTTGGATTAGATGGGTGATCTGGTCCCATATTACCTAAGGCCAGCACAGCCGCATCCTGGCTAGATCCCTTTCACTATAGAAGCTAATGGGTCAGTGTCCTTGGCTAAGGGGCCTGCCCTGTAGCAGTCACAATCTAGTTTGGGTCTCATGGTCTACCTTGGGCCTAAGGGGGTTAAGCTAGGCCTAGTCCAGGGACACACAGCGCGCAAACATGTATCTATCTCTTGTGCAGTTAGTCCTTGCAGCCCTATTGGCCTAGCTGCAGCACCTGACCGGTAGCGGCATTGAATTTTGGGGGCTGTAGTTCCTCCGCGGACCTCTATGGGTAATGGTCGCCCTGCATCTCAGTTTCTGCGCATGTACGAAGCTCCATAATGGCCGCTGCGCATGGGAGCCATTCTGTGCATGCATGCGCAATCCAAGATGGCGCTCCCGCTAGCCGGTTGCGCATCAGACCCTCCGGAGCGTTCCCTGCATCCTGCCCCCACCTTCCTGCCTAATCGCCCGCACACACCGCAGTCCCTCCGACCGCATGGGGGTAAGGAAGAGGCAACGGGGAGCACAGAGGGGTACCTGGGCTACACAGAAATATATACATATATAATTTTTAGCACAGCGATGTGTACACCCCTGTACTCAGGATATATTTTTGCTTATGCATATGTAGCGGGTGTACCCCTGGGGTACTATAACTACATGTGCTGCTGTCACCTGTGAGGCTAACAAGAGGTATGAGCCTCCGCCACTGGGAGCCTGGGGTATACTTACACACGGTGCAGCGCCTCCACTGATGAGGGATCCCAGCATGGTGGGAGTGTGCCCTCACCAGAACAACCAACATATACAGTAAATACACACAGTTGAATAAAACAGTATTTACTGAGCATGTATTATAACTTCTGCATAACTCTCATAACATAAATATCATTGCATCATACATCATAAAAGGGAAGGGATCCTCCGGCGCGTGATTCCACTTGTGACTCCAGGACACATGTAATTATAAGAAAAAATAGAACCACAATCAGGGATGGTTAAAATACAGTGAAATATGTAAGGTTAGTCTTGATAGGAAATACACTCACATTAATCAGAAATTCTTCAGTAAGGATAAGGGAGACTTCCTGATGATACCTCAAATTTGGAGAAAAAGGGAAATATAGTGTAACACCTTTTTATTAACAAATAAGTAAAAAAAGAGATTGAAAACTCACAAACAGCCAACAGTATATGGCAATGAGAAGAAGTGCATCCAGACTCCACAAGCCATCCTCCAGAGTCTCTGGCTGTCGGTGTGGGTTCTGCGTAGTAGAAGTAGACGTAGTAGGAGTAGAGCAGTTCTTTAAACAGTTAGGACTCAATTGGAATGGTTGAGATTCTGTCCAATCTACAAGAGGATTATGCAACCGGAGCCATGGCAGCCCAAGAATGACGTTGACTTTAGGAGAGTGAATGACATCCAGTTGGATCCTTTCGGTGTGATCCTTTACTGTTTGCAACTGTTAGAAAACTGTTTGGTGAGATATAAACGCAGGCTGTAAGGGTTGGCCGTCAATAGCTTCTAACCCTACTGGGCATTTCCTACTTACCAGAGAAATATTATTTAATTCAGTGAATCCCTGGTCAATGAAATTCCCACTTGACCCGGAGTCCGAAAGGCCTGTGTAGTGGTTTTGAAGGTTTCACCGGTTAATTTAATAGGTATTAAGACCCTAGTTGGCATTTTAAGAGAAGAAAGCAATGTTCCCAGAGTGATTCTCCCGGTTCTCACTGGGTTTTTGCGTTTCTCGATTTATTGGGGCAAACACGTACCTGGTGTCCAGTATTACCGCAATACAGGCAGAGTCTGAAATTGCGTCTGCGTTGTTTTTCGCCAACCGATAGCTTGTTGCCTCCGAGCTGCATGGCTTCTTCAGGTTCCGGAGGTGGACGGTTAACGGTGCCTGCGTAATGATTATGAAGAGACTGCATACTTTGCTTACGCTGAGTTTTTTTGGCTTTTCTATCCTGTAATCTCTGATCCATCCGAATGCATAAGTCGATGAACTCCTCTAATTCAGTGGGACGCTCCTGCGTGGCAAGTTCGTCTTTAAGATTTTTGGTCACGCCTTGCCAGAATATGGCTACCAACGCCACATCATTCCATTTGGCTTCAACGACTACCTTGGGATAACTGTAGAAGCGAGGAAGCAGCAGGTACCTTGCGACCGGGTTGAATATTCTGTGGAACTCCTTGGTGAATCGTGAATACAGCTGGAGAGGTCAGTGAATTATACTCACAACCTCAATCTTCAACCATTCCGTTTTGGCGTGCTTCAATCCCGAAGATATGAATATGTAGAAAAAAGGTAAGGTTTGAGCACTGCAAAGAGCTGAGTAAAATTCAACTATTTAATAGACATAAAGCCAAATCACACACATACAGGTAGTAGTCTTCTGACGCGTTTCCTGCCTTACCGGCACTTTATCAAAGAGTAACTACATGTTCAGAAACAGATCCTTAAATAGATGACTCCCTGGTAGCATGGAAACACCCATAGAACACTTAATCAGAACATATTGTCTGAAACCAGGTGTAAATCACAGGGGCAGTCCAATAAGTTTAGCCAAAGCCGCCGGGGACCAGTTTATCTATTAGCACCTGACAATAAAATGCATACAGTATGTGAACCACGATACAAAGAAACTGCTCACAGTACCGCTCATATCTCTCCTAAAATAGGAAGATCTATGCAAATTAATGTAACATATTAACCCAGCAATACTGATGTAGCAATTTCTTAAACAATCCCCATACGAAGAAACAATTTGTGAATACAAAATAACCCAACACCATAAAAACTGAACATGAAAATAAAACCAACACTACATTTAAAAACATACAAAAACCTGTATGTAACACATAAGGCAAATTGATATTAATGATCATGTTAGATAACAATCTTCTATTATCTTATCATAGTTTTAAAAAAAAACCTATAAGGGTAATATTTAACCATGAAAGTATGTGTGTATGTGTGTATATATATATATATAGATCACTAATGATCAAAAATATATATCTTGGAGCATATTCTGGTGAAGTCTAATACTGACTTGATGTATCCTCCTGTGTCAATCTATAGATAGCCCAGCTTTATTCCCATATATTTATAAAATAAATCCCAATACTAGAAATATATTATTAATCATATATATGGAAGCGTGACCAATAATAGTCATAAGACACACTCCTATTATTTGGAATTCATATACAGTATGAATGAATAGGCATATCTTGTATCCACCATACACTATATGGACGTATATATGTTAGCTGATCTATTTTAACAAGCACAGCAATATAATTCCATTAGTCAATGTATGAATAATATACGTTGACTAAGGGAATTATATTGCTGTGCTTGTTGAAATAGATCAGCTAACATATATACGTCCATATAGTGTATGGTGGATACATGATTTAGCCTTCTTGTTTCTACAGACTGCATCCTCCATTCTACTTCTTGTCAGTTTGTGTCTGTCTTGGGACTGAGCCTCTTTCTTTTAACACTGTTTTTTACTATTTTTTTTGCTTCAAGGATCAACTCTATACAGATAATATTCAACTGTACTCTTTATTTCTACATACATTTTCCCTACTGGTCAATCTCTCAGTCTCTAATACTGCTCTTTGATAAAGCGCATGGATGCGCAAAACATGTTAGAGGTTTCTCTCAAGACTCCTGCTTGTCAATCGTTGCCATCACTTCAATAAAGTAAGATTTTTTTTAGTGATCCAGCCTCCATCATCCATTTCCTTCCATTGGAATGCAGTGCACTACCTTAACTCTCCCCCTTGGGAGATCACTTCCTCTAATACCGCTCTGTTGCATTAAGATAATGAGTCCAATGTAGATTAGATTTATGATAAAATAGTAAAATGGAACTGTGTGAGAGAGTGAAGGGTTAACAACCTCACTGTGTAGGGTCAGGAGACCAAACTCTGTTAGCTCTGCTATGGTGTTGGAAATTATCTCCAGAGGAAGAATGTCCTTTAAAAGAAAGGAAGTTGCTGAGGAAGAGAGCTGAAAGAGTCGGGAGAGACGACAGAGACGAGAGCACCAAGAGAGCTGAGAGATTCAAGTTGCTCAGAAGAATTTTCCTTGGAACTGCAGGACTCCACACACTGTGAGGAACCTGGGAGAAAGCTCCAAGAGGTCGTGCCTGGGATGAAGTTGGACTTGCCTCCAAAGATAAAGTAAGGAGTAAAAACAAGTGTGATGTTGTACTTGTGCTGTAAGTGCCTGCAAAGCTGTTTCCCTTTTCTGCCTGACTAAACGGCATTATTCTGAGAATTAAATGGTGTGAGAGTTCCTTAATTATGCAACCGCAAGGACGCTTTGCCACAAACTGTTTTCATGCGTTGGGCAGTCAACTGTTCAAAAAGATCAACGAGAAAAGCTAAAACCCCAATAATACAAGATTAACTTGTCTTAAATATAGTTGATGACCCTAAAATTTCTGTTGCAGATTTTTAACATTTTTAGTACAAACATATAAAAAAAATTGAGTAAATTGTTCATATCATTGAAAATATGAGGAATTCAAAGTGGCAAAAATACCCATATTCCTGATCCAGTTGTTACTTTTCTGGCATATTTCCCCCCTGTTTGTTCCTGTTGTGAGTGATAAACAACCAGATCTAAATGATCAAGGCAGAAGGCCTGTTTAGTATTAAAAAAAAATCTATCTATCTATCGCATAGACTGTTTGCAATGTGTCTGAATACCAATGTTGAACACATTGATTAAATGTAAAAAAAAAGTTATTTTCTTTTTTTAAGTCTACAATACAAATTTTAAAGTTCTATTTGTATTTCTTTTATGAAGAGACAGGGAAGTCTTTACTTTCATCACCATGGGAAGAATAGACCTGTGAACCAATCCTTTCTAGTTCTTTCTCAAAAGCAAACCTTTGAGAGCTGTGATAATTATATTGTTCCTAAAAATATTCTTTACTATGATATCCAATGTATGATAAATACTAAAAAACAGAAAGCCAATTCTCATAAAGGAAAAAAAGTGGGTACATGTTTCTTTGTACAGTTGTCATGGCAATGTTGGATTCAGACGATTCATTTAGCAAACAATGACAGGCTATATCCTCAGGTGGGATTATATCGGGTCATAGACCATATAAACTGTCCACCCACTGAAAAACATGGGAATTCATCTGGAGAAATGAATTATACTCTTAACTCATGCATAATGCGTATTAACATAATGCTGTTTGTTCTACAGCACTAGTAAAGTACATAATATGTATGTATCATATTTAATAAAATATATTTTTATATATTATTGTAAATGATAATTTTAAAAATATATATATTTTATGTATATTTCCTTTTTTTAAATCTTGATGACCCCTTCTTCTCTGTTTGGAACACTGCTCTTGCATGGAACACAAGACTGTGCAATGGAGTGTCCAGTTGATGAAGTCATCCATATGCACTTTGAGGTGTATACTGTATAAGTTAGTGCACTGTTACACGTATTATTTCCTACTGTACATTAACCCTGATGAAGGCCCAAACAGGACCGAAACGTTGGACATGTGCCATGTAAATTATATAGAAGTGTCGCATTCTTACCAATCCTCATTTTTTAAATATTTTCTGAAAATAAGTGTGCTTTGTTTTCCAATATTTCCTTAGTGCTGAAGAAGACATGTCCTAAACAATACATCTTATTTCCTTATGTAGGTGGATGTTATTTATACATTTGTTTATTTTAATGAAAACGTGCATTCGCAACTGTACATCCTTCTCTATTTGCCTAAGCCTAAATCTCATGTTTTACAAAGATGTGCTGACTGCTGAACATGCCATTATGTTTTATCAATGCGCTAAAAGAACATCATCAATATAAAGTATTTTTTTTATTTAAAAAAAAAAAATAAACCCTCTACAGGAGGCAGAAAAGGCACAAACATTAACTGGAAAGTTGTTCTCAGGAAAAATATGAAAGCTGCATCTGAAAATTGCTATTTTGTGGAACACATTTGGTTTTTGGTAACAACTAACAACCAGAGGATAATACTAATTTTACATACTGTAAGCCATAGCTATAAAGGAGCACTCCTGGCGACACCTTTATTTTTCTTTGCTATTGGCACCCTTTTCCGAGGCACGTTTCTCAGGAAGCAGGGGGTCCCCGGACCTGAAATCAATGTGGTTCAGCTAGGGAGACCCCCTGCTTCAAACATTAAAAAATAAAGTAAACAACACACAAAAAAGTGTCTACAGAGTGCTCTTTAATATCCCCATAATTGGCTGAGCAGACATTTGTACCTGAGTATCTCCTGTATTATACCAGCATGTGTACATATGGTATGCTGCATACATTATACAGTGTATATAAAATATACTTTATTGTTTTATGCTTTTGGATGCATCAGTTTTGCGCTTGGGTATTAAGATTATAATGTGAAGCTGTAGGGTCTAGAGGGATCTGCATAGGATGACAGGTAATGGGAGTCTAGATTGAAGGTGCACCCCTGAACATAGTCTTGGTAGGGTTCTGGAATGAAATCCAAAGCACTGAGATTAAATGGAATGCACATTCCCATAACCAATGGAAACTGTAATAAAAAGACGTGTGCCTCCCTGGTGAGCTGCCTGTGCCCCAGGGAAGAAGTCTGTATGAGAACTGTCAATAAACCCTGTCCTGTTTGTGCAATGAAGTTCCTGGCTCCCTTTTTTCCACCTTCAGAGCTTACATCACCAGCCAGCTCAATCGGCAGCACCCTAAGAAGGTATAAGGTGCTGTGCACCAACATCTGCACCGTTCCACACTACCTCCCTGCAACAACTCCTTTTGCGCTGGGCAAGGAGGGGTTACATATAAATTGAGGCAGGTTTGGCCAGGTCCCCCTGGATCCCCCATCATCCCCTTACCTCCCGCTGCGCCTTTGACTGGCGGCAGAAGCTGGGGAGAGTGTTGGGAGAGTCCAGGTGCCACCGGAGTGACGAGTGCCTTGCTGGAGGTCTGCGGTGGTTCCCATTACAGGGCGCCGCCATCTTTAATGTGCGCACGCATGCTCAGTGACTTCCTGGTTTCGGCCGCCATTAGGAGAAGTGCGTGCATGCACAAAGAGCAGGAACAGTGGCGGCCATTATCAAATAAGCCCTGCAGGTGAATTACAGTTCACAGCAGACCCCGGGGCTGTGGATCACCTGCTGCACTACAGCCAATAGGACTCTTGGATTCCCCTTCTTGCAACAAGATACATATGGTGCACCCAGTCGGAGCTGGGACATTGAAGGGTAAGGGTGTAGGTGCAGGGTGTCTGTGGCCCCTGCACTAGTCTAGAGAACCCCTATTAGGCCCCAGCTAGGCCTCGACTCCCCTGTAAGTTTGTGGCTGTTACAGGGAAAGGCCCTTAGATAGGGACACTTCCCCAATTAGCTTCCATAGTGTCAGGACACAGCAGGAGGCTGCACAGATACGGCCTATGGTCTTGGACCAGACCACCATCGCAAGGCTCGAGACTCTCGTCAAGGTGGGACCCTCCAGCTGGATACACTGGCGACACACTTTATTCGAGCTCGGCTAGTCCCACGAATTCGGTTATACCCGGGTGTATTGAGGTTTGTGACTGTTTTCTGCCCGAGTGCATTGCGTTATTTTCCAGGCAGGGATTGAAGCATTTTATTCCCGCTGGCTGCAATACTGCACAGTATATATATATATACTGCATTACAATTCATGAATTTATGCCATCTGGTAGACACGCGAAGCATTGCAGCCTATTAAATCCTAATCATTATCATTTAACAGATCAGCCGCCCGTCAGCCAGGCATGAACCCAGGCTGGGAAGGCAAACGCAACGGGGCTTGTCAGAGGTAAGGAGCGGCGCATTCCAGGTATCTGCCAGGTACATACTGGGTATTTGCTCGAATAAAGTGTGTCGGTGCAGTACCACATGGAGGCAGACGCCATCACTGACGGCGATGGTGTGGGACCAGACGGTTTCTCTTCAGTCGGTGGTACCGTGTGCCGGAGCACTCGGCAGGTATCAGACCCCATCTACAAGTGCACCAACTCTAATACTGATCGTGGGCACGCTGTAACACATGCATTGGGTGGGTTGGCTCCTGTGGACACTGGGAGGTTGAGTGCCCAGGGCACCTCAGTACTTTTGGGAAAACCCCACCAGGGTGTGGACAGGATGGTTGGTCAGAGGACACAGTGTGGGAGTATGGCCCTGGGAGGCCTGTGTACTGTTATTTGCATGTTCAATAAACCTGATCATATACGCTGTGTGTACTTTTTGCATTGGGTCCTGTGAAGGGGTTATCCGGCGCTGTCAGGATCCCTCATAGGTGGAGGCGTCGTCACATTTACGATCCAGGTACACCCCAGGATCCCATCAGCAGAGGTTCAGGCCTCCTGTAAGCCGCAGGTAAAGCACCACACACAGTAGCTGCCACATCTCCCATAGGGTGGGGGAAACAGTACTACACAGGTATAAATATTTATGCAAGAAATGCTAATTGTCTCCAATTGATACAAATAAATCTCAGGGAAAATTGGCATAGAATATGATAGAATATGTGCAGTGGGAATCACAGAAATTTAAAACATGTCTCACTGTATTAACATTGATAAATGCATTTACAGTATATTGTGATTTAGTGACCAACCCAGTTCAGTAGAAGGGGCACAGTATATATTTCAAGTATTTTGTCAAAAATTAAAAAATAAATGTAAATAATTGCACAATAGTTTAACAATAATCTCCAGCATTAACTTTTTTTTTCCTTCACTGAGTCTCACTAGGCACTAGGCGAAACGTCTAAATTTAGCTCACTCTGCACCCTGTGGCTGTATTTAAAGAAAATAGACTTAACTCTGCCTGGTCAATGTTTCTGATTTTGCCATTCACAGGGAAATGATTGCTACATAGACTTATTTTCCCTAATCAAATTTGTGAATCCTTTTTTTTTTGTCATATAAGAAGAAATATGGATTTATTAAAGACAATTGGCAAAATATTTTTTTTTAAAGCATAACTGCCCAAATTTAGTGTTTTACCATAAGACACATTCTGGTGCGGGAAGGCACACCAGAGCCCATTGACTTGAACAGACTATATGGTGTCTTCCAACACCAAAAAATGCCTCTTGGCAGAAGACTGCTTATTATTATTATTATTGTTAGTATTTATTTATAAAGTGCCTCCATATTTCATAGCGCGGTACAAAGGGGAGAGGTAAGAGGGGGGGGGGGCAAGATGATATAAATTGCATGAACAGAATACCCAACTTCTCTTGTTCAACTCAGTCACAGGCCACGTGGGCTGGTCCTATCTTAAATTCTCCCAGCAATATGGTACTCACTCTTTTTTACATTAAGGCGTATCATGTAGGTTAAAGGTTTTTTTGCTTGCAACACACTCAAGTATGAAATTGACGGAAGATAAGAACTACTTTGTCCACTTAGTTTGATTATTTTCCCTCCACAAATTCTATGGGTCCATGACATGGCTGAGTCCTGGGCCAAACTATCCCCTACTCCCCGATCACTCAACATTCCCCTCTTGGATAGAGTTAAACAACAGTAACATTTCAGTCACCCCAAAAATGAACAGTAAACATTATTTGCTCGTTTCATCTTGTAGAATGAAACAACCGAAGAGTAAATCACAGTGACCCTAAATCAACCCCAGCTTAAATGATTGCAAAAAGCTTTTAGAAGTCAATGAATATAGTACTACTATAGTCATATATTACCGTAGCCAGCAAGTATCCTTCCTGGGAAAAATAAGCCAGTGACCCTAAGTCACCCCAAAAAATGGATGAAGTACCACTACCAGTCCTTGTTGATGAGGCTTACAAATATGAGAAGATGTTCCTGCAGAAAATTCTCTTTCAGGGTCTCTTTATGTTTTTTTAGTTACTAGATGAGGGTATGACATGACTGAGGGAAGCCTTTTTGTTACTCACTTCCTATGTTGCTACTTCAAAATGTTCTAGGAAATCTCACACACAGACCATGGGATGGAGTCAGGAGAGCTATACCCCTTTACTCTACGTCATGAGATATCGTGTAGTTGGATATTGCTTGTTTCTGCTACAGAAGCCACTCTAACATAGAAAATGTGGAATTGCACCTGGTGACAACCGTTTTCTAATGCTGATGGCAAGGTAAATGATGGCTACAGACAAAGGGAACTCCCGCACCGCCACAATATAAACCACGTTGAGGTGCTCACTAGGTAGAGAATTGATGTATACAGAAGAAAAGGAAACCTAGTATATCCGCACTCTATCAAGCTAAATGTATAATTATTTTATTAAGATACTTTATTGGTGAACAATGAATAAAAAAATGGGCTTTAAAATAAGAAAATGTGTCAAACAGCACGTGACTGTGGTCATTCGTAACTTAACTAAAGGTAGTTAAGTAGTGTATACATATGGAGATCCTTGATTGATATTTAGGATCTGGTGCTATGTATATAGCCTCCTATAGATATGGAGATAAGTCCGTGATGTACCCAGCACACAGAATATCAGTCCTAATGTACACGTATATTCTCAGAGCGGGTATTGGTAAGCGCTCTGAATCAATGGTGACATATATGTGGTGTATATGTATAACATGTAAGCAAGGCAAAGTAGATATCTGTATGTGACTATATGTTGACGTTTGACTGATGTATTGGTCCCATTCAAACACTAGAAGCTGCCTACCATAAGGGTAATACCTAAGGAGGCGCTCCGTGAGTATAGCCCCTAGAGCCTAATAAGGCAAAGGTCTGCAAGTATAAAATCAATATAATGATTAATGTAGACACCTTCTTGGGGTACCTTGAGCAATGCCTTATTTGCTCTAGTAGTGTAGACAAAATGTAGCATGGCTACGGGACTAATGAAGGGAATATTAATGCATCCTTAATAAAGTCACAGGCAGCTGCTCATGTATATTCTCTGCACTAGATATATATATATTTATTTTTTTGTATTTATATTGGCTGCAGTGGTACACGGAGTGTATATCATTCACCCACAAAGACCCCCATGTACGGGGAGATGTTGGTTGGGGAATGTACTCACCCCAACATATGTGCAGCCAAAACTGTGCTGGAGGTATGAACAGATAATGGTATGAGTCTTTAACATGCGGTGGATATAGTTGCAAAGGTAATTATAGTATATACCAGGACCCATATACACCCACCCTGTCAGGGAAGTGTTAAAGGGTAATATGCAAGAGAAGCACACACAATCAATGCTAAAGCCTAGTATATAAAGGGCAGTGAGCCAATCACAGGAGGGAGATGTGTGAGAATTCCTCCAATGACGGAGCACCGGCTAGGGCAGCAGAGATAGCTAGCACAGGTGCTTATAGATTGCCAGTGGAAGTAATTAGAAACTGCACAGTTCTGCAAGGCTATAACCAAAAGCAGAACCGGATTCCTTACATCACCAAGCGGACGCAGTCTCCCACCTTGTCGGCGGTTCTCTCCCATACATGTTTATTCTTTGGAAATGGGAGTGAGATTACTCTTATACATTTTGATTGAATACAGTTTTGTACAATACACAGTATTGTGGCTTTTTTTCTCTTTTCTACAATCTACACCATTCCCATCCACTGAGGGGTTTCCTGGGATATCGATCCCCTATAGGGCTCCAGTCAGAGAGAGAGAGGAGTCTCTGACAAGTCTCATACATTAGGATCCTTGTGAGTGCAATCTTATCAGAGCTTACAGACTGATGTACTGTATCACTAGTGATTACTATCTGCACTATTATTGTTATTTTATATTTCATGTACCACTGGATTTCACCAGCGCTCCACCTCACACAGAAGAAAAGAAATCAGCAAGGAGAACCCTGAGCGGAGTGGGCACACCGCCAGGCAGCATTGGTAAACCAGCGCTTCAGCACAGTAGTCCAAAGCTGGCCGCTGCGAAGGGAGAGAGCAGCAGGCCACGGGATCCAAACAGTAACCTCTGCTAGGGGAGAATGCAGCAGGTTGCAGAATCCAGACAGGCAGAACTCAGGCCTCTGCGTAGAGAGAAGCAGCAAGCTTTCGGGAAACAGGAACACAGGCCTATGCGTAGAGAGCAACAGCAAGCCTTCGGGTAACAGGAACACAGGCCTCTGCGTAGCGAACAACAGCAGACAACCGGAACCAGGACTAGGGACGAGAACTGGAAACTAGAGTGTAGTGAAATCGTTAGTAACACACGAGACAAGCCAGAGGGCTTGTGGCAGAACACATGTAACGTCCATAAAGGATTTATGCTCGGCACTGGATCAATGCTAAAGCCTAGTATATAAAGGGCAATGAGCCAATCACAGGAGGGAGGTGTGTGAGAATTCCTCCAATGACGGAGCACCGGCTAGGGCAGCAGAGATAGCTAGCACAGGTGCTTATAGATTACCAGTGGGAGTAATTAGAAAATGCACAGTTCTGCAAGGCTATAACCAAAAGCAGAACCGGATTCCTTACATCACCAAGACGGAGCATACATATAATGCTGCTGCCATTATCAGAAACTATGAACTGTAAAACCCGGGGAAAGTCCAAGATGGGTCATCTATGTATCAATGGATTTTTCTAGTTTTTCCCAAATATTGACACCAGTATGCTTCTTGATGAAGCCAGTGCTACACATAGCAGTTTGCTTCATTATGTGAATTATATCTGATGATTTTGAAACAAGGTAAAAAAAAAAAAAAAAAGAGTAAGGCATCCAAATGGTAGTGACTATCATGTAATCTTTAGATTGGCCTGGGCCTCCAGTCCACATTTCTCTGCATAGGTGCACACATGAAATATATATATGCATGGTGCTACAGACTGTTAACAGAACAATTGATATAGATATAAGAGGTTATTCCTTTGTGATGCCTGGATTATATATCTTGAAGTGAGGTAAGGTACTGTGTGTGGTATCCTGGTTGGTAAACCAGCAAAAGCAGCACTTAATACATCCAGGAACCAATATAGTGAATGTCACCCCAATTGAGTACCCAATTTCCTTATAATCACAATAAAAGACATGTAGCAAGCAAAAACTCACAGATCTGAGGCAGGGTCCATGTTGATCCAAGTTCCAGGCCATCTGGGTGTGCCTCCGTCAGTGTGGATAGAGATGCAAAATGAAGAAGAAATAGCAGAGCACAACCGGTAATATCCAAAAAATTAATTAGAAGGAAAGTGCGTTATCCATTAAAATGATTTAATGGTCAAAGTGGAAAAATAGCAAGGCATACCTTGAGAAAGTGCTCTGTGTAGCACGAAACATGTTGGTAGGGTAATGCCTTGCTATTTTTTCCACTTTGACCATTAAATAATTTTTATGGACAACGCACTTTTCTTCTAATTAATTTTTTGGATATTCCTGGTTGTGCTCTGCTATTTTTTCTTCTAGGTGCTAGGTGCACACATGGCATGATGGAAGCTTTTAGGGCTTTTTTGCATTCATCTCCCATTGTAGCTCTGGAATGGCCCTTTCACAGAAAGTTCTTCTTGGTTGAATTTGGAAGCATGACCATAGAGTTGTTTGCAGCTGGCAAAAATCTGGCAAATCAATTGCATGTATGGGACACTACCATAACTGCCATAGTCTTTGTTATATTCTGTGCCACAGGGTGTTTGTGATCAAAGTAAGCTTTCCTTTACAAGAATTCCCTGACAGTTAACAGCTTTTGTGGTAGATAATATGGTATTATTATTAGTGACCTGTTTTTTTTTATTTTTCTGCTCCTGGAGAAGAAAATGCTTCTTCATCAGGATGGAGTATGCCAAAGAAGATGAGCAGGAATTCTTGGTGAGTACTGCATCTCCATCTAAATAATAAATAAATAACCAGTGAGACTGGATCTACTGTAGTAGAGTATTCTAAACATGGTGAAAAGTAATTTGAGATCACACTACTGTAGCTCTATCCCTTCCTGACACTTTTTTGTTCTGACAGGTCTTGCAGGGGATAACATTTCTGCATGGAGCATAACACTGCCAAAGTTCTAGGGTGATCGAGATTCCTGCCTCTGCTGACTCTGCACCTGGTTTTGCCCATTCCATTTTGCCTTGTCACCTGGGATGTCCTTATCAGGAGTATGTGGGTATAAATTGTAACGCTCTGATTCTAAAAGCAGTTCTTCAGAGTTCCAAGGGAAGTTCTCATGTATCTCCTGTAAATAGGTCTATGTGTTACTAAGCAGCTATTTATTTATTTATTTATAAAAATGTTTTACCAGGAAGTAATACATTGAGAGTTACCTCTCGTTTTCAAGTATGTCCTGGGCATAGAGTTAAGATGACAAATAATACATGGATACAATACATAGTTACATAAGTGAACAGGGTATACATTACTGTATATACAAGACATTGCATGCACAGTTAGAGATAATAGTCTTCGCACTGTTATTATTTTGGAGTCTAGTAATGTGCCCTGTTCTTACAGTATGTAGTTGCAGAAAGGATCAAGAAATTCATATCTAAGGAGAGGTATGCAGCATAGATCACATAGGGTTGCTAAACAAGGATTCTGAACATATGTCGAACTAGCCAAATCGGAAGGTTCCAAGTGCATTACTAGTGTAGCGGGGTACCCCCTGGCTACTATTCTATCCAATGGGCTGGCAGTAAACTCTGGTAATAACAGGCTTGCCAGTAGTTGGTATGGGGTTTTCCCCCTCACCTTTTGGTACTGCACTTGAGTGACAGCAGGGGGTGGTACATCCTGTTGTAGCTGGGACAATGGGGTGCCCGCCTTGTGGCTGTACTTAAGTGCAGGACTGCCCAAAAAGTTAGTGTGTTGTTGTTCCTTCCCTCTTAGGAAGGCAGGTCACACAATTGGGATCCTGAGATTAGGTCTTACCTATGTGCTCTTCCCTCCAAGGAGAGTGAGTGTGCACCATACCTCTTCCTCCACTAGGGAGGTGGGGAAGAGCTTGGTGGCTGCGGGTGCCCTTTGCCTGTAGTGATGGTCCAGGGACCATCATCCAGTCTGTTTCCAGCAGAAGACTGCTGGGTAATTGTTACTGCAGAGTGTAGTAATATACCCATTCCTGTTTTGCAATATACCTCCTGCCTGGTGCGTGACCTTACTGGGGGGAAAGTTAATAGTTCTACCGTGGAAGATCACCTTGAGTTCCTTGGGTCCACGGCAGATGGAGGCACTGCACTGCTAAGTAAATATGTGGGGTATGAACCCCAGAAGCCTGTTCCTGTGTCCCCACTACCATTGGTGGACGACTCAGCCCTCCTGGTGCCAGCAGGTATATACACATACACACATTAATGGCCCCTATCTGCGATTGGGTGGGGGAAACACCGTTACTCTAGCTTCATGCAAGACACTTCCATTACGTCCTTTTCTACTCGTAACCAAGTACCTCCTCTGGGTAGGCCAGGATCTACTAGAGGATGATTCCCCAATGCTTCTATTTTGCAATATGTTTTGTATCATCATCAGCATCTTTGTGTATGTTTTTATGTGGGTTTTGGACTGTGTTCATTTAACACGATTTTTGTTTCTAGAAAAGTTCTTGGTGCCCTTTTTTCTATTCCTACATTCATGCACTCCCAGCCTGCACCAACAGCACCATATTTGTGGTCTGAAAGACTGAGCATAAACTACATATGCAACTGCCGGTTCTGAGCCAATGTTTGAGGAACATCTCTTAGCATTTCGCAAACACTCCACTAGATAGTCTACAGCCGGCTGTAATGGATTAACACAGCGTGGGTCCCTCCATTTTAATGGGTCTCGAGCAGTGTGAATCCTACCTGGCTTCACCTGTCTGTAATAGATGCACAGTAAGAGATAGACTAAAACAGTCACTCTAACTGCGCGCCTCTAACAGGCGAGCATGCGGCTTTTATTTTAATAATATATTTTTGTAGCAGGGGATCTCCAGAGCTAAACTGCATTGATTTCACGTCCAGGGACCCCCTGCTTCCCGAGCTACAGGGTGCCGGTAGCCCAGCGGCCATGTTTAAATTCTCCCATGTCACGGCCCATGTGATTGGAAGATTTAAGCAAAGCAGAGGGATAACGGCACCTCATCACAGGGCCTGTAACTTGGGAATCAGGGTGTCCCCAGACCTGCAATCAATGCGATTAAGCTCCAGAGACTCCCTGCTATGCAGGGTGGGTGGTTAGGCCTACCTGGAAGGTTGCGGGAGGGGTTAACCCCTTCATTACCTTTGCGGTAGTATCCGCTATGGTAATGAAAAGGTTAACCACTCCCACTACCCACCCGAGAGGCCTAACCACCCACCCTGGTGCAACTACCACCTTCACCCACCTCCTAGAGATACAGTATAGAAATAATCTACATATTAAGATGACAATGTGATAACATTTATGTTGGCATGACAACAAGAAACTGAAAGCACTGAGTCTGGAATGTGAAGTACATAGCCAATAGAAAACAAAAGAATAAGAGTTCCCATAACCTGGCTTATCCAAGACAGTATGAGGATAGAAATAAATCACTTACAGCAAAGGGAGGTAAATTGCATTGGGACAGCAATAAAAGATGATACAGTGGTTTTGTATAGGCCATCTGTCCCAAACCCTGTTCACTAGTCAGCCAGTGGTGCTGGTATCTCTGCCATGTTTAAATGTCTCGGTCACGTGACGAAGGAGATTTAAAAATACAGTGAGATACCGGCACCCCATACAGAAGCCTGTTACTCTTGACGCAGGGGGTTCGAGGCTGAAATGAATCCAGAGACCCTCTGCTATTTAAATAATTAAAACAGCTTCATTACCTTAGCAGCTAGCAGCTAAGGCAGGCGTGTGCAATATTTTTCCCATGCGCTACCCTACCGACTCTTCCACCCTACTCGCGCCCCCCCTCCTTACTTTGGCTCTAGCATTCTGACGTCATGACGTCACGTCTCCAGAAACCATCTGAGCCAAGGTAAGTGAAGTTTACAGAGGCCTTCGCCGCTCCCCCGGCATTTAATTTAAATGCCTTTGGGAAGCCTGCTGGCCTCTGTAAAAGCCATGCCCCCCCCACCCCCCCCCCCCCTCGCAGGAAATTTGTGCACCCCTGTGATGAGGTAATGAAAGATTAAACCAGAGTACCTGGTTTATTGGGGTAGAAGGTATGGGTGAAAGGTGTAATTGCCCCAGGGTGGGTGGTTAGGCCTACCAGGAAGGATTCGGGAGGGGTTAACCCCTACATTACCTTAGTGGCAGTAACTACTATGGGATAAAAGGGTTAAACCCTCCCACTACTTACATGAGGCCTAACCACCCATACTGGGGCAACCACCCTTCACCCAACCCCTCTACCCCAAATAAAAATTACAATGCAAACACCAATACTAGCCAATACATCCATTGATTGCCAGTGTGGTTACCTATGCCCTCAATGGGAGCAAAGATAACTCTAGTGGCAATGAATGGGCACCCTACTACCCACACCCTCTACTCCCCCCCCCCCAAAAAAAAACCTTGCCTAACATATCTGGATAATAGCGTATTTGCCCATTAAAAAAAATAAAACATTACCCACCCAGCATAGAGTACTGTAAATAAAGGTTGTACTTACCCCTGCCAGGATGAAGGCCGATTTCATCCTCCTCGTCTTCACTGGGCACCGACCGTGAAATAAAAAAATCTAACTACTGATCTGTAACCCCTTAATCACCTTAGCAGTTATTAAACACTATGGTATTTAAGAGCTTAACCTCCCTCCTGCTACCCACCTTATATGCCTAACCACCATCCCTTGGGCAACTACCCCACCCCCTCTACCCATTGATTGTAAAAATTAAAAAGAACCATAAAACAAAATACATTACTGTGACGGGAGACCAGGCATTTGCACCGTTTATACTGAGATCATAACACTGAGCAAAGCGAGTTGATGAAATAAATTATCATTTATTCACTTAAACAGGCAAACACACTGTGAAACACAAAATACATGAGAAAGACTCACTTACTGGGGGGCTGGGGCAAAGTACTAGCCTTTCCTGGTTGAAATAAGCAAAGAAACAACATTTTTAGTTGACCGGGACTTGGCCCGAATTGTCCTGGAACTCAAATCGGCTTGAAGTTCCAGACGCCACTGCTCTCTTTCTTCCGGAGGTGCTGAAATCCCTTGACTGGGAGTTAATCCCAAACGTCCTGGAACTGTTTTCAGCTTGCAATCCTAGCTGCGACCGCTATAGTATGTTCAATTCTCAGAATTTGGCCCCGAAAAGTGGGACAGAAAATATTCTGCCTTGAAATTTCTGGCCGGCTCGCTATTTCTTTCGGAGCATCTTTTGGTCGTTTCAAATTTGTCGCTGCTGTTCTGGTGCTTAGAATCTGATCTCCGGATTGGCTGAGGGATCCTTATAGTGTAACATGGTTAGTCCACCCTGCTTCTCTTTTCCCCCCTGTCACATAAGTCCTTAGCAGTCTAGGCTGTGACAGGCAGTCCTGTGGGCAATTGATCCCCCTCATGCTACTCTCTGAGTGACAGAGGAGGTGGTGACTCATGGTCTGTGTACAGCCTATCAGGGTACAAACCTTGAGCCTGCCCTTCTAGTTCCTCAGGGAAGCAGTACCAAAAGATAGGAGTCTGCTTACACCCTTCCTAAGGAGTGGAAGTGTGTGACCTCTCCTCCCGGCTGGGAGTGGGAGGCCAGTCAGACCCTCATGGGCTGGCTGGGCCAGAAAGACCTGAGGCTATCCAATGCAGAATACGCATCATCCAGAGACCTGGGATTCTCTGAGACACCTGAAGCCGATGTAAGACCACCTGCTGCAGTGATGCAATAAAGTCCTTTGTTCATTTATACCCCTGCCTAAATTCCAGTCTGTGGGCAGGGATGTATGAGAGTGTTCTTTAGTGGGGATTGCCTCCAGAAACCCTGGAGTCCACTGAAGCTGGAGGTGCTGAACACCAGAAAGAACATCAGAGGTCACAAAAATCCTGTCCTGGTCTCCATCCCATCGCAGACAGCTCAGCACTCCTGGACCCTCACAGGTACGCCACACCAAAACACCTTGTAGCTGAAGCAGTATCTCCCAGCGGGTGGGGGTACATGTGTTACATAGTATTTCAGAGTTCATTCATGAAATACTACAGCCAATCCGAGCGTGGGAAATTTCCTACCAACCAATCAGAGCGATGCCAGTCTTCTGAAGCCGGACAAGCAGATCATCTGCATCAGCCAAGGGCATGCACCAACTTGGCACCTCAGCCACTTGGTATGCAGAAGCCACCCACTGGTTCAGACTTCTCACGGTCTGGGAAAGGCAAATGGTAGTCGAAGGACTTTTATTCATTCCAGGATGTGGGTGCTCAGCCTAAACCTCCTGTCCAAATGCTCTTCACACCTCTGACATCCTCTGTGGCTTTCATGCCCAATGTCCGGGTAGACACAGTGGCACCAAGCTGGTAGCCCAGTGACTCACCCAGAACATCGGTCTGGAAAGACCCAGCTCATAATACCATGCACAAGCATATATGTATTTTTAACGCACTGTTTAATAAAATATACATTTATATACTTTCTGAAGTCTTATGGTCATGGGGAATAGAATAAGTTGCATTTTATTCCTACTAGCCATATTCCCCATACACTATATTAGACTTATACTTCAAAAATCCTCGCAACCTTATGTATGGTTGGAGCACCCACAGAACCCCTACACTGGGTTCTGGGTGACCTGGGCATTAATTGGGTATCCCCCATTTAACCCAGGGACCCCTTTACCTTTCCAGGGATACCACATATCCCTATACACCTGTTACCTTTCTGGTCTGTGCTGAAGCAGGGAATTCTAGCGGTGAGTCGTGCAAATGTTTTCAAGGGGAGATTTTGCCAGAGCAATGTGTCTCAATGTATCTGAGAATCCGAACTGATTCCCGGGTACATTTTTGGGATATCCATCAACTCTGGAACCCGGCTAGCTAGACACATTCTGACAACACTTTCTCCGTAAAAAAACCCTTAAAACTCATAGCCAGCAATCTCTGCTTGCTGGCACTCCTGGAAAGGTAAAAACACATACATTCTTTATTATTGCATAATTTTATACAATGCATTGACAATCACTGGACTCAAGAGCTGACACTCCCGAACCCCAATACAAGGATCGTAGGTAACCAAACGGGCTTAACCTTTATTATTGAGCCTGGTTACCCTCTCACTGTCACAATTACATTTAAATAAAATAAAAATTGCCAATAAACCAATTGATTGTCACAGTGGTAAACCATGCCCACAATATGGGCATTGATTTCCACAATGGCAATTAATGGGCAACCTAAAAATTAACAATAACCACAAAATAAAATACATTACATTTTAAAAAAAAAAACATTTGACAATAAACCCATTGATTGTTACTACAGTAAACCATGCCCGCGATATAGGCATGGATTACCACAATGGCAATGAATGGGCAACCTAAAAAAAATCTAAAAAAAGAAAATACATTACAATTAAATAAAAATAAATATTTGCCAAAAAATGCATTGGTTGTCACTGTTCTTATCTATACCCTCACAGAGGCATAGATAAACACATTGCCAGTCAATGGCCATCTTAAAAAAAAGAAATACACAATAAATTAAATACAATCAATGTGTTTCTTACCTTTGCCAGGATGAAAAATCACCCTCCTCATCCAACTGCGGCACAAACTCATGCCCCACTACGAAAAGATTCTGAACAGCATTATGCGAAGAAGTCTATGATCCTCAGTTGCTTGTAGATGAGTCTCTGGTGAATACAGTAGTTCTTTCTTTCCTTTCTTTTATTTTCTTTGTTCTTCTCTTCTTCCTAATCCTACAGGTCCAGGAGATGTTGATCCGATGGCTTCTTGGTGTCAAATAAGACGTGATAGGCCTTATAGAAGGCCTGTGATGTCACATTTGACTCACAAATGACAGGCAGCATATCAAGCCCTTGACAATACTGCAGCACTCGACTATGCCAAAGTCTAGGCGGCAATCCTGGATCGCATGGGGACAACAGAGGATACCTATCGGCAACGCTTCAGAGAAGAGTGATATTCCTCAGGTATGCGACCCCAAGTCCTAGCCCAACGTATACAGGACTACTGCTGGCGCTGGCTAAAACCATAGACCCGCAGCTCCAGCGAGGTCACAGAGTTAGTCACCCTAGAACAGTTTTTGTGGGTTTTACCCCTAGGTGGAAGGGAGTGGGTTTGTTGGTATTCAGCCAAGACCCTCCGGGAAGCCTCTGAACTAATGGAGAACTTTTTAGTCGCAGAACAGTCATGTGCACATGGTCCATAGGGGGAAAAATAGTGGCCATTAAAAAAACCCGGTAAATTCAGAAAAAGCAATTTTTCTTCACTGGGCAGAAGCTCGGGGGCCAAATGGAGGGCTCCATTTGCTTTCGATATGGGACTTAGTATGCACCAACCAGGCCCTACCGGGGAGTGTCCCATGGGAGTCTACAAGAGACTCCGGAAGCCAGAAGGAAGTCGGTGTCCACCTCAGAGCCCATAGTGTGTTTTTTGTGTGGTGAGCAGGGGCACGTCTCGACATTGTCCCCATATGGACTGTAACTATTCTCACACCTACTTGACCCTGGGCAAGGCGATAGACCCTGCCAGAACTAAATTCCTAATATCTTTGGAAGTAGAAGGAATCCTTTGCATTACACAAGTTACTCTTTGATACAGCTCCGGAAGGAAGAAAATGCGTCAGAGGACTTTTTCTGTCTGTCAGTGAACTGGCGATTATGCCCAATAAAATTATTTTATTTTTTCATCTCCAGCCAGCCTTAATTTTCTAGCAGTGCTCAGCCCCTTTTTTCCCTATCTTCTAAAGTGTATGAAGACAGTATGCGTTTCTAGTCCCTTGATGATATTCCATATATACTCTAGAATTTGTCGTCTCAAGTCTTTTAGTTCTTTAATATATTGCAATCCATGGGAAATCTCTAGTAAATAAACAATGCAATTCATATGGTGATTGATTACATGTTAATTAGAAAATAGCATTCCAGTTATATTTCATTTAAATGAAAACTTCTTGTCATCGCATTTGCAACACTTATGTATGACTTGGCAGACTGCGGGGTTTTGCTCTCCTTGGCTATTGTGTAGAATTTCAATACACTAGGTTAGAGTTGCTGATTGAGTTCGCTCCTATAAAAATGATCACTGGGTTTTTTTGTAGAATCGGATTCAGAACTGGATTTCTTCTCAGTATGCTCCAGTGTTTTCTCAAAATCTTTGTAATGAACCGTGCCCCTGCTTTATACTTAGTAATGAATGGGATAAAATGTTCTGAATCAAAATGACTGTTATTCTCTCTACTCCTAAAATCATTATACTTAATCTGACTTTATCTACCAATCTGGCCTTGCTTAATGAATGCATCATCGACTAATCTTGAGCTTTATTTACTTTCTATCAATTCCATTTTTAGCCAGCTCCTCATCGTCTACATCACATGTACAATTTCTTTTTCCTTTGGAACTACTGTAGCTAAATGAAATAATTTGACCAACTGCTTATGATGGTAGCTTGAATGCATCTATTACTATCTTCTTCTTTTTTTTTTTTTTTGAGGTTTTAATGAGAATTTTACTGTATTCAAGAAACATTTCCAAATAAAAAAAAAAATACATTTTAAGTGGATCTGTCTTGTTTACGAAATGTAAAAAATAATTGGGTTTACATACAAGAAAAAACTGTCAAGATCTACACTGGTGCATTTTCAAATAAAAGCACATCATTGCTACAGATGTACAGTATCAAGACTTATTGGCCCAGTACTGTGGACAAAAACACAAAAGCAATAAATAAATCTGTCTCAATATTTATCCATTAAAATCATAGATGTTTCAGCATTTTGCCCTGTAACTATTAGCCATCATCATTCTACTACTAGAATGCATCCTTCCAATAACCTGGTGCCATCAGTGCAATATAGCAGTGTTATAAATAGGCTTTTGTCGTTGCATATTGATTCTGCACAACAATTGCCTTTAGAAACAAACACAAATGTATACGCCTTGCGAGAACGATAATTAATTGTCTAACAATGTCATGATTGTCACGGGAGACCAGATATTTACACCTTTATGCCGGGATCATTCATTGAGCAAAACCAAGAAGTAAAACAAATTGTCATTTATTCCATTGAAACAGATGTACACACAGTGGATTACAATTATACAGAGGAAAACACACTTACTGGGTTGGCTGGGCTACAAAACTAACCTTTCCTAGTTGAAATTGCACAGAAACAAAGTATTTACAAGTCCTTTAGATGACCGGGACTAAGCCCGCAAAGTCCTGCAACTGAACTCGGCATGCAGTTCCTGCCACCACCACTGTTTCCACTCTGGAGGTGCTGAAATCCCTTTACCAGGAGCAATTATCAAACGTCCTGGTACTCTTTTCGGCTTGTAGTTCCAGCCACGACACTACGTTCTATTTTCTGACTCAGATCTATTTCTCCCAGAGCATCTTTTGGTCAGTTCAAATCTGCCGCTGCTGTCTTGGCGCTTAGAATCTCCCGAGCTGATTGGCTGCTAGGTTTCTTATAGGATTTCAGTCCCATTCACAGAATACCTCAACCAATCAAAGCGTGGGAATTGTGCCACCAGCCTATCAGCATTTTGCCGGTTCCCTGAAGCTGGGTTGACACGGTTTTCAATTCTGCAAACGGCATGCGCTCCTCCCACCTTTTTTTCACTTCTGCAATCATCATTGGAAGCTGCACAGCCTGTCAGCCACGCCAATTATATGTGAGTACTTGCATCTACTGAGGGGAACCTGCCAATGAGACTGATTGTGGGTGGGCTTGTACTACCCACCACCTGTCTTCAGGAGCATAGTACCCATTCTGGTTGTTATATATCACTATCAATATTGGTTATTACGGATAACTTTGGAAGGTAGTTCTGGCATCATTATACCTTATTGTCCTGGCATTGGAGCGCTTTTGCCAATTTTTCTACCATTCACAGAATACCTCAACCAATCAAACCATGGGAATTTTGCCACCAGCCTATCAGCATTTTGCCGGTTCCCTGAAGCTGGGTGGACACGGTTTTCAATTCTGCAAAGGGCATGCGCCAACCTGGCACCTCTGCCTCTTAGCATAATGAACCCCCTGCTGAGCCAGGCTCCTCAGAGTCTGGGGGAGGGCAAATGGTTGCCTGATAGCCCTTATTCATGCCAACACCTTGGCATCTCTGTGGCTTTCAAGTCCGGGACCCGAGCAGACTTAGTGGCACCAACTTTGTAGTCAGCTGGTCTCGGAACCATGGACTTAGAAATCCCCAGCTCAAATACAGTGCACCAAGCATAATACATTTTAAACATACCTGATTAATAAAATATACTTGGATACTGTGTCTTGCTAAAAATATCTAAGTCCTCCTTTGTGTCAGGGATAGAATAAGAATTTATACTTGCTATTCTCACTAGCCATATGCCTGCCACACTGCAAAAACCTGACTTTATATTTTTACACAAAATAAACCTTGCAGCTTTATCCTATAGCTGGAGCACCCCTGAACCCCTATATTAGATTTAGGGTGACATGGGCATGAACTGGGCACCCCCCTTTATACTAGGGACCCCTGTACCATTCTCGGAATACCATGATCCCCTATGCCCCCTTTTCCTTTCTGGTCTGTGCTGAAGAAGGGACGCCTGGTGTTGAGCTTCAAGAACATTTTCAAGGTAGGATTTTGACCAGAGCATTGTGCTTCAATGTATCCGAGAATCTTACCTGATTCCCGGCTACATTTTTGGGGTATCCAGTAACTCTGGGACCCCGCTACATAGCCACAATCTGTAAAGAGTTTCTCCACAAAACCCACCCTGAACCTCATAGCATAGCAATCTCTGCTTACTGACACTCCTGGAAAGCAAAAACATAAAAAAATTCTTTATTGTTACATATTTTACATACAGGCACAGCAGTACATATAAGACAGGCAGGTTCAAAAGCTGAGACTCTAGGACCCCAAAACATGAATCAGGGGCAACCAAGTGGGCTTGACCTTTATTAGGGAGCCTGGTTATCCCTTCACCATCACAATGATCATGAATAATAATAATCAGATCACCAATAATCTTTATTGTGTGTTTTGTGTAATAGAAGACGATCTTAATCTAGGTCACAGGTTGAAAAAAGAACCATTTAGAAAATTTTATTAATAATCATGTGTAGCAGTCCCCCCTTACCTCCGGTGAGGGGGAACTTCTAAAGTTTCGCCGGAGCTCCGCACCGATCGGGAGTGTTGAGGCACCCATCGTGAGCATCGCGCATGCGCAGTACAAGTGAGGTGAGCATGTGCAGTGCAAGTTGCGGTGGCCATCTTAAATGGCTCTGCAGATACAGTACTGTGGGACTAAAAGTACAGAGATCCTCTGGGGGGAGGGAATTACCACATGGGGAGTCCCAGCCTAGGGCTCGAGGAGGGATACCTTTGGCATGCATACACCATGCGAGGCAGTCAGACGGAGGGCGGCAAGAGAGCAGGCAGTGTCCAGGGAGCAGTGCCCCTGGACTAGGCCTAGGCTTGCCCCCTTAGGCCCCAGCTACGCCATGAGTCACAGCCAGTTGAGTATTGCAGGGAAGGCCCCCAGATAGGGACTCTTCCCCTTAGCAGTATAGTAGTGATGTGACACTGGTGACCGGACGGCTATGTTGTGCTCTGTGTTCTGGGATCAGGCCATAGACCTACATAATAAAACTCTGTGCCCAGGACATACTTGAAAATGAGCGGTAACTCTCAATGTATTACTTCCTGGTAAAATATTTTATAAATAAATAAATAATCATTAGGTGAGACTCTTCAGCTTAAGCTCACCTCACAAGGCGGATCTGGAATTATAAGGAGTGAGGGGATTGGTGTCAGAGGCCCTGCGAGGTGGGACCTGACCGACCCTTATGATCCATCGGCGGTACCTGGTACCAAAGGTTCACAGGGGTAGCACTACCTGATACAGTGGGTGGGATTGACTGGGAAGGACACCAGGTTTATTGGTGCCACTGTACAAGCCATACTTTTGGGGAACCAGCAAGTGTTAGGCTATTGGGTGTTACCATTGTTATCGTTATTGTTATTTGTTATTGCATGTGTGTCAGTAAACATTAGTTATATACCTCTGTGTGTATTATTCATTACTGTATTTGTTCCTGTGAGGGGTTATCCCACCAACGCTGGGATCCTTCATAGGTGGAGGCGCAGTACTGAAAGGAGAAAGAGCTCACCCCAGGCTCCCAACGGCGGAGGTTTAGGCCTCCTGTGAGTAAACAGGTATATCAGCAAACATAGTTCCCTTAGGCATAGGGAAAGGGGGCTACACATGTAAAAAAAAAAAGAAAAATACTTGCTTCAGAGAAAAGCTATTTACCTACTCACATGGAGCATGATGCAAACATGGCATAACTTGTGTTTCTCAATGAAGACAATCTGACACCTACTGTTCATTTGAATGAACAACCAGCCAAAGAGAAAACTACAGCAAAGTTTTAAAACGCAGAATTAGAGATCATCGTGGAAACGTCAAATATGACATTTATTGGATGAGCGAGCGACGTGAAGACTTCAACTAGACTGTGTGGGCACTTTGGGTGTGTGTTTGTCCGTCAGTTTTTTGTTCGGCTGTTCTCTCTCAAGAGGCCGAACGCCTTGACTGATTCTGATGAAATTTTGGGGGATACCTTTCTGCCATGCTAACTTAGATCTTAATTTCAAATCGGTGCAGCCCCCATCTTGGAATCTGTTTTTTGTATTTTTAAGTGATAACAAAAATATAAACGGTACATCCTTTCGACCGGATTCTTTATCCGAAACATTTAATATTTTATTTTGCAACGTGTCCAACATGTCCAACATTTTCAGACAATTTTCTTGAACCGTTTCAGTCATTAAATATTTAAAATGAAAATAAATTGGTAACCACGGTAACAAACATTCTAATAGGTACATCAATGTAGATATACATACATGCTCAGACCCCATGAGTACTATTTGGATAGATATATACGTATACATTGTCCATTTCGGCTATTTTAATTCCCCCACTTTTTTTTTTACTATTGTTACCAATACAAATCTTTCCACACTTTTTTATTTCTTTCTAAAATCTCTTGAAATTATGTTTATGATCTGTCTATACTGGTTGATAATATATATATATATATATATACAGGCATACCCCGCATTAACGTACGCAATGGGACCGGAGCATGTATGTAAAGCGAAAATGTACTTGAAGTGAAGCACTACCTTTTCCCCACTTATCAATGCATGTACTGTACTGCAATCGTCATATACGTGCATAACTGATGTAAATAACGCATTTGTAACAGGCTCTATAGTCTCCCCGCTTGCGCACAGCTTCAGTACAGGTAGGGAGCTGGTATTGCTGTTCAGGATGTGCTGACACGCGCATGCGTGAGCTGCCGTTTGCCTATTGGGCGATATGTACTTACTCGTGAGTGTACTTAAAGTGAGTGTCCTTAAACCGGGGTATGCCTGTATATATATATATATATATATATATATATATGTAGAGGTATAAAGCACGGTTTTCAATTTGGGCAGCAAGAAGTTCATGTGGCGCTCTCTCTTGAGTAGGAATTCTAAATGACATTATGTTCTCTTCTGCTTTCCCTTTAGAGAGAATAAGTTCTCTGCGAATATCAAGCAGCCCTCATCAGAGGAAGAGAGAAGAGATGCACCTGGTGGCCTCTGTTGCCTGAAGAGTGAACATTGAGCCTTATCCCTTACAAAAATGCAAGAACTTGTCAATGTGTGTGATTCTGGTGGCTGGTGATACTTAATAGCAGCTACGTCCTCGTCGTGAGTCCTGGTTACTGGAAACAGTAATCATAAAATCAATTGAATGAGTATACTTAATACTGCAAATGTTGAAATAAAAGAAGAAACAGGTGCGCAAATCACATCAGGACATGGAAAAGAAGTAGAGACACCAAATAGTGCAATATTGTCAACCCCAACAGTGAAATCAATGTTGATAGCTCTATAAAATTTGCACTCACGTGTACATCGACACATATTGTATATCTGTTGGAGTGTGCATGCGGATACCAATATGTAGGCAGAACCAAACGCAGCCTTAAAATCTGTATCCAGGAACATGTCCGAAACATTAAAATTGGGTTTGACAAACATAGTGTGTCAAGACACTTTTCATTACATCATGGTAAAGACCCTTCTAGTCTTACTTTCAAGGGGATTCAGTTTATTCCAGTTAATAGAAGAGGGGGAGACAGAGTCAAAACATTATCCTCTAAGGAGACTTATTGGATACATAAGCTAGCTACCATGTCCCCCAAGGGGCTCAATGAGGATGTGGATATTTGGGCATTATATTAAAACCTCCAGCCCACGTCCTCATTAGATTTAGTGATAAGGCACTGCTATGTGTTTCCTTCTCCCTGCTGTAGCTTACCTGCTATTTCTAGTTAGATATATATATATATATATATTTTATATTGCTTAAGGAATTTATGATGTCTATTTAATCTTTTAATATACTAATAATGTGTTTCTTTTTATTCCAGCATGGTTTTATGTTCATGTTAGGTTTAGATTATATGCTAGTGTTTTTTTGTTTTTTTTTATATATATGTGATTGTTCATCTGTTAATAAAGTTGTTGTTTTAAAAGTAGAAATAAATCTTCCCTAATACTTTGACCTTAGCTCAGATGATTGGTCTAACTCTAATTGTTTGACCAATGAGACATCTCTGAGAGGTATTTAAGACCTCTGGGTAATGGCCAAATTATTCCCTGAAGTAGTTAGATCTACGAAACATGTTGGATGTATTAATGCCATAATTTTGCCTATATTCATCCTTTGGATTTGTATCACTATCAGCTTATATTGGCTGCCACCGTGCTAACTGAGCGATTTCTGCGCCGGTAAGAGACTGTAAGGGACTCTCCTTCTTCCTCCCTATTGATTCCTCCATTGCCACGAGAACTGTGACGTCACTCCGCTACACCACGTGACGGAGCGGTATCGTGGCACGCTGTGTAAGCCCCTGCAGCTGCGGAAGTGTTTGCAGAGCAATTCCAACAGCTCTGGACTGCCCTAAGATCATAGCAGCTGGGAAAAGCAGCAAATCTACACAGGAGAGACGGGGGACTGTAGGGGAATTCCCCTGGAGGCAGTATATCGCCGGTTGAGGAGCGGTCCCACCAAGTGTCTGAATCTGCAGTATTACCAGGCTGCTTGAAAGGAATCCCCTTGTGAGCAGCGTCCTGCTGTGTGAGGAGTGCATGAAGGATCCCATGCCCCAGAACCATCATAGAGGCTCCTGCAGAGACAGCTGAGTGCCAGACCGTCCTGTTTTACAGCTACAGAGTGGTAACCAGTGTATTATGCACTAAATGCACATGTTATTTCTATCTGATGTACGCAGATTTATTACCCCTTTAACATTGTAATACATTCTATTACTTACTTCACTATTTGGCGTTGTGCGCTGTTTTCTTTTTGTTTCCATTTCTTAGAGTGTGTGGGGTGCTGAGCCACCCCTAATGTTTATAGCAGCAGACGCCCTTATCAACCACATGGTTATGTTATAATTTAATTATTTAATCACTTATTCACTGTGGTATTGTGGTTTACTTTATTTATATATGGTTTAGTCACTGCACTGTATTCAATTATAAGGAGATAGATAGTAGCGCACAGTTTATTTCTGTTTTTCCATTAATAGAATATACATCACTTACAATAAGTAACAGTTACTGTATGCTCCTCACGTAAAGAAAAAATGTCCTAACAATGAAATAATCTATAAATCGTGGAAATATATGGAAAAGAGTCTTGTTGACAAATGACAAAGACTAACTACATGTTATTATTTTGTGTAACTGTACTATACTGTGTTTGCATACAATTATTCCTGAAAGTATCTGCATACAATACCATCCAAATGCATTTAAAATGTGTACATGCTATATAATTTAACAAACATTTGATGTGCAGGTCTTGGCCAGAGAACAAAATAGTTAGCTTAAATGCTGAATAATGAGATAACTTAATTGCCAACAGGAGTGAAGTAAAGTTATGAGTTTTCCTATCATAGTGTCTTTATTGTTTTAGTTATGTGTGAATGTCATGACAGTATACTGTAGCAATTGTATGGTTGATGTTGCCATAGAAATCCCCCTACTTCAAGGAGCAGTTCAGTCTAGGGATGGGGTACATGTATTTGTTCTAATATTAATTGAATAAAAGCAATGTAAGCTCATACTGTAAGTTAAAAACAATAACATCGACTTCTGTATATGTAATGATCGTCTTGGTGATCAATGCCTGTTCCTTTCCTTGGGGATCTTTGACACCATGGCAGAGTGCCTCCCTGGGGAACTCTCAGCCACTCAGACCGCAGCACGACCAGAAAAGGCTTTGAGGTACCTGGGAGGTTTCTCTATCGGGGTTTCAATGTAGCACACATTAATTACAGGGACGATCATCACATATACAGAAGATTATGTTATGTTTGGTAACTTATGAGCCAACATTCTTTTTGTGAATTTTTTTTTAAAACTACATGATTAATAGTAATTTCAATGCAATGATACAAATATGCATATTCGATTTCGACATTTCAATTTTAGATTACTTTTTGGGACGGTCATTCATTAGACAAGCTTATGCTCAAAGAAAAATGTGCACACTGGTTTAGATTCTGTAATAAAACAATTCTATTTATATATCTAGACATACACAATATTAGCAAGGTCAAAACCCAAACCCACTACGTTATAGATATACATATTTGTTTGTCAACTAGAGTGCTAATGGGATAGTGACCCAATGTATACAACAACAGATGAAGAAGTCCCAATGCTACATCCAGGACTGTGCCGTAACTGCAATTTTTGGGCATCCCATGCAAACATTTTTTAAAGGCCCCCCCTCTGTCACTCTCTTCCCCCCTTCCTCTCTAATTCTCCCCCGCCCATCTAACTCTCCTACCATCTCTAACTCCCCCCCTCTCTAACTCTCCCACCCTTCTCTCTAACTCTCCAACCTAATCTCTAACTACTCTCCCCCTCTCTATCTCTCCCCCTTGGCCAAAACATTTCAAGCCAACAACCACATCAAGGTATGATGCCTCAGCAAGTCCTACACTACCTATTTTATACTGTCTTCTGTATTTCTTCCACTTCACAGAGAGAAGAGGAAACAAAACAATAATATAGCCAACAACATGGGATGACATGTGGTACATAAGGGGTTATGGAGAAGGGACAACTCAGTGAGTAAAGACACTGACTGGCACTGAGTTTGAAGCAGGGGAGCCTTGTTCAATTCCCGGTGTCGGCTCCTGTGACCTTGGGCAAGTCACTTTATCTCCCTGTGCCTCAGGCACCAAAAACATAGAGTGTTACAGTATCTCCATGGGGCAGGGACCTGTGTCTGCAAAAGGTCTCTGTAAAGCGCAATGTAAAAACTAGCAGCGCTATGCAAGAACATGTTGTTGTTATTATTATTATTATTAAAATTAAGATGCAATGTATGTGCTATGTGTGAACTACAGTGCAGTTAAAACTAGTTGAAAACAAGATGTGCCCTAATAAATATAGGGGGGGGGGTGTAAATCTAAAAATAAAGTGCAAAAAGATGAACATTCAAATGGGTTGAATTGTTACAAAGAGTAACTACAGTTTTTCCATAATGTCAAACAATTAAGAATTAGAAGCATTTTTATGTGCCAACAATTATTTCACTATTTTGAACGTTAATATTTTTCCAGCTATAAGGAATATGTTATATACAAATTTAACATAATTTATATTAATTGTGAATGATACAGCATCTGTGTAGAATTGCAGGAAACAATTGTTTTGAAATATGCTTTATGTGTTACGAAAGTAGTACAATGCAAGGGCCTAAACAGACGTACCTTTAAATGAAGGCACACATTTTAAAAAACAGGACTTTTTAAAAGATAAACTGTATGAAAACAAATCAATCGAAATGGAGTTAAAAAAAAGTTTATTTTGTAGAGTAAAAATGAATGCAGCCTTAAGGATATAACAAGTTTAAGTTCTGTGCCAATATAAATACATCGAAACTCTGATTATGCATGGACAGTGCGATCAGTGCAGAAGTGATAACATGCATGTTTCACACTAATGTCCACATCTTGGCCAGCATTATAGGCTTGAGTTGCGATAGTGCTATTCTACATACTGTAATTGTGTCTTGCCACATCCAAACACTCCACCTCTTGCAATGATAATAATAATTAGTATAGTATTTAATACAGGTAGCCCAGATTTGCAAAAGATGACGCTAATGTCCTACATACACTGATGCGCATTTGCCCTTACAAAACAAAATTATCTACTTTCGCTATTTTTAAGACGTTAACAAACATTGAGATATACAGTAGGGCTTATTTTGTTTTCACCAGCAGGGAGCACTGTGTAACAGGAATAGAATAGATAAGTAAGCTAGGAAAACATTGATAATAAATGTATTATATACTAAAGAAATAAATAACATCTATTTGTAGTATTGGGGATTTCCCACTTTGAAGTGGAGAGAAAAACCTCAGTATTTATTGTGCAAATATTACATTACAGGTGAAAAATCGTAATAATTCATCGTCATTTTGCCTCACAGCCATGAAAATGGTTGTGTATATTTTAGTAAGCATATGGTTTATAATTGCCCACATGCAGGTAGAATTACTAGTGCAATGGTATAGCTTAATATTTGACTGTAATAATAAAATGTATCGTTAAACATGGCAGTATAAATAGGCTATTATGAAGCCAATTTCTGAAACAATGTTTTTCATGAAACAACAGTAAATATACTTTGTACCTTTTTATCTAGACCAGTGTTTCCCAGCCGGGGTTCCTGGATTTCCCTTCTCCCAGAGCAGGGAGAAAGAAGGGCCGTTGTTAGGGGGCTGGGCAATTTCCACCATCCAGATTGACTGCATTACAGCAGCAGCCATTTAGTAGGAGGTATCAGGAGCCTTGGGGGGTGAGGTCAAGCTGAAGAGGAAGCAGCATGGCCCAGAGAGACGTGCGTCTGTCTCTGTGTCAGTGTGTTCTGTGTCTGTCTCTGCCCCCTCTGTCTCCTGTGACTCTCTGCTCCCCTCTGTCCCTCTGTCTCCTGTGACTGTCTGCCCCCTCTGCCCCTCTGTCTCCTGTGACTCTCTGCCCCGTCCCTCTGTCCTGTGATTTTCTGCCCCCTCTGTCTCTCTGCCCCCTCTGTCTCCTGTGACTCTCTGCCCATTGACTTTCTGCCCCCTCTGTCTCCTGTGACTGTCTGCCCCCTCTGCCCCGTGACGCTCTGCTCCCCTCTGTCCCTCTGTCTCCTGTGACTTTCTGCCTCCCTCTGTCTCCTGTGACTGTCTGCCCCCTCTGCCCCGTGACTCTCTGCTCCCCTCTGTACCTCTGCCCCCTGTGACTTTCTGCCCCCTCTGTCTCCTGTGACTGTCTGCCCCCTCTGCCCCGTGACGCTCTGCTCCCCTCTGTCCCTCTGTCTCCTGTGACTTTCTGCCTCCCTCTGTCTCCTGTGACTCTCTGTCTGTCCTGTTGTAGGGGTGCCTCAGTAACTGAACACTGTCATTACGGATACCCGGGAGAAAAAAGGTTGCAAACCACTGATTTAGTCAGTGGCAGAGGAGAATAAATGTGTATACAAGGAAATCTGAAGTATATGAATTACAATTAAGTTAAGCAATGCAGTCATGTGATACCTTCTCTGCCTATTTAATAATTTAAGATACACTATATAGATTTATTGTGACCTAAAGCCTAACTGAAAACAGATTAACAAAATATAATATAATATGTATTACTGTTTAGAGAACAATACCTAGATGAGGAAAGATTGCAGTCACAACTGACCAGGAATGAGTTATAAAGCTATTTTAAAATAACTGAGATTATTACCCTAATACAAGTTTCACATACATATTTCCCTGAAACAGAGAACTACTGGAGATTTTAAAAATGTTGCATATGATCAAAAAATAAAAGGTAATTTGATTATATTGCATTTTCTGGGAGAACAACTTCTCTTACTTATCCTTTGTTTTCAAGCCTGTATATTAACATTCACTTTTACAGTGCTTTACTTTCCAATAGTCAGAGGAATTCCCCACACAGTTGCTGTTTTGTGGCTGTAGTTTACAAGTACAGCTCAAACCCCTTAAAACGCTGTGCATGGGGTCCAAAAAAACCACATTGTGTTATAAGCAGATCGCGTTAGAAATAATGTACAATTGTATGCATTGTACAATAAAGTATTTAAGATACCAATAATTGTGTTGTAAAGTATTCATAAATACGAACATTGGGAGCCACGCTTGCATCGCGTTATAAGCGGATTCGCGTTGTAACAGATCGCATTATAACGGGGTTGAGCTGTATTATATAATGGAGGAAACTGGTTGGAGTGAAGACAGAGCAAGTTCTCTCAAATATATAGGACATTTTAGAGGTTTATAAAGCTTTGTGGACAGTGCCAGTACTGACACATTTCTAAAACATACAGTATAAGGCCGCGCTTATATTGCTAGCGACGACGCCGCGACCGTCGCCACCAGCGAGAGTTATAATTTGATTTTCAGCGACTGTCGCCAGCGACGTCACAAAAGGGGGCGGGCCGCGGTCTCTGATTGGTGACATGTGGCGACTGTCTCTAAAAAATCAAATAGACCCGGCTTCAAAATTTTGGGTTGCTCCGTCGCTGTCGCGCTTACTATAAGCGCTTGCGACGGAGTCAATGTATTTGATTCAGTGCGACGTCACGTCGCCTTCGCAAGGCAATATAAGGGCAACCTAAGGTAACTTTACTTAAGGCTAATCATTTTATTTTTTACTTGAAAGACCTTAACAGTAGAACTGATGTGGGGATCTTTTAGCATCTAATTTTAAGCGCAAAGTTGAATACGCTTTGTGCTTTCACTCCTCATTAGGTAGAACTCTTAACCCTGCAGTTCACATAAAGGTATTTAACTGACATGTTATTTTTCTATGTATTGCACACGCAGGATATGTTCTAATGACACCTTACACAATGTCTTCAGTACCAAAGGGCATAGACATGGTCATACTCTGAAAAATGATGTGCCTTTTATGCAATGTATTTCAGGTTCCTCCAGCATTTATAATTAAGATTTCGGTCCAGAGTAACCAGTGATTACAAAATGTGATCAAAAGTGCCATACGAAAAGTTGTGGAATTTTAGGAGCACCCTTAATCTCAAGACTTTTGCCAACATTAAATTACACCTCTTTAGCAAACTTCTTATTTAGCAGAATAATATCTTGAGCCTGCTATTTTTGTATGATCAAAAGGCATACGCGGACATTGTTTAAAAGTCACAGGTACTGGAAACTAGAGAAAACATGTTATACAAATGTTCATATAATAAATCTATATTCCCCGGCCGCACTCGGGGCAGAAGATTTCATTGAGCTTTGTGAGGAATCGTTGGCCGACAAGAGAGATGGTGCATTTCACGCAGGTGAAGCAATCACTGTGCCACTGATGATCTTCAAATGAGATGTATTTGGGTCCTCCTTGAGCTAAAACAGAAGTGTATCAGAAAAAGTTGGTTACTTTGGCAGACTGTACAATGAAATACTGTATGTGGGTGAAAAAAAATGCCCCCAATATTAGAGATTTAATTTACCGAAATCTGGTTTGCTGTATTTTTCCTTGAACTAAAAGAAAAACTATCAAACTTTCCAAGTCCAAATTTTTTTTTTTAAACATAGATTCTCCAGCAAAATAGTTCAATTTTAAGAACTTTTTACTAATATTTTCTGTTTCTACCGCTTTTTTTTAAATAACTTTTTTGAAATGTTAATTTTCGTTAAATCTTTTTTTTTTCTTAAACATTTTAAAAAAAAATGTAAATTCAGTGATTTAACAAAAGTTAAGATAAATTAAAAAAATTTAAAAAGGCAGTTTTTGTGATGCATTCAAACATTTGACCATCGCAGTTCAAAATATTCATAACTTTCGACAATTTTCCCTAGAATTTAGCAAAAATGGCAGAACTGTATATAAATGGTAAGGTGATGAATTTAGGGTTTTAATGTTTAAGAAAACTTTTTTTGGCCAGCTTTGACAAAATATTTGCCCCCTTCACAAACTTCAGCAAAAAATGTGAACATCTGTCATGTTAAAGCAAATAATTTTTTCTATAACTGTTTTGGAGGCAATACAGAAACAGCATGGAGGGTTTGTTTGGTCTCTTATGGCATGGCTGTATTGGTCATACATTTAGAGACAACTCTATTTACAAAGTTTGTTCAGCAACTTCGGTGGAATACAATTATGTTCCCAAATACTGGCACATGTATTAGAATTATTGATTGTCCTGCAGCTCAGTGGTCATTATGGATATTGCGAAAAGGATAAAACAAAGTTTATTTTGGCCGGAGCCAACAGGAGCAACTAAAATGCACAAAATAGTTTAACTACCCGAAATGAGGGTTATGGGGGGAATCCTCTCTCGCTACGTGCTGGGCACTGCCATAGCTATCTTACCCAGGATGGTCTAGAGTCTAGGATTAACCATGGCTAAACCTATGAAGTACATGTTCACCTGACCATGTGTCTACGTTCTCTCACTTCCCCAGTGTTTCCCAAGCACTTCCCTCCCCCAATTTAGATTATGGCCCAAGCCTTCATTGTATGCTGGCAAGATTTTGTAGATTACCAGCACACCACACAATGGAGTCTTACATTCACACACAGTAAAATATACAAGCAGAATCAACACAGGGAATACATTTTCTACATTGGGAACTACAAACAAATAACGAGTCGTTTTAGCTGCAGTAAGATGGCCATGTGAGCCTATAGCATAGGTAGCCATCTTGACAGATGGGGCAAACAGCGCACTTAACCTTTAATATGCTTGCCAGGCTGCCCCTGCCATCACGCTAGAATTTGGCAAAAATGTATTTTTCTGTGCCTGTGAGGTTTTATCCTTCTTCCACTATTTTAGATTTTTACAACACATTGACTGAATTATTTTATGTAGTGTGGATACATTTTATAAAAACTACCAAAAATATAATTTGGCTACATAAATGGCAGATTTTGTTATGCAAGCAAATCCAGAGTTTGCTATCTAATTCCGTTGAAAAAATATTGTTTTATATTTATTTCTTATGATATTATTCCATGGCTCATAAAAACATTACTCAGTATGTTACTTATCCTCAGTTTTCTATCTAATTCTGCAGATAAAAGAATCATTCATATTTTGTTTCTACATCTTTCCAACAATTCCACAATAAATAGAAGAAGAAAAAAACGTGCATGTTAAACTTTTTCAGATTTCTAATAAATGACTTGACTTTCCAGAAAAGAACAAATACATGCATGTTGCACCATTTCTGCCACTGGGAGAATTTATCTACAAAGCTCATTGCGGCGTTAAGATTAAACATAAAAACCTTCCAAGAATCATTGCAACAATGAAAATGTCACACTCCCAGTGAGTGGGCTGAAGAAGCTATACAGCATGTCATATAAAAATAAGGATCTCTTCTACTTTATCATTATATGCTGTTATTTATCAAGAACCAATAGGTCATTTAAACAAACTTTTTTATTTGCCGTTGTATTTTGTTGATTTTCATTATGACGTTTTTATACTTTTGGCTTTATGTATCAACGGGCAAAATCGTTATTTTGTCGCAAGCTGCGCTAAAATATACCCACACCAGGATAAGTCTATGTATTAATCTTAGTAGCGCCATTTTGCCATACGTCTGCATCTGCCTGCGACAAAATGTGGGATTTATGGAGGAAGTGGCAGGAGTTAGGGTGTAGTTGCATTTGCATATTTGCGCACTTCTACGTAGTAAAACATTTGCAACTTGCCTTACTTTTCTGGACGGTTTTCTGCGTTGGTATTCTCTGTCACCTTATGGTGTAAGGTTTTCTCTCCGCACAAATTATGAGCAGAGCATGCACCAAATTAAAATAATGACAAATGCACATGAATACACTTCCAGCTCCTTACCAAATGACTGAGCTCATGTTACACTCACCAGTAATAGGCTTAGCACAAGCAGTGCATTTTGTCGCATATAGGATACTGAAACAGTCCATACAGTATGGAGATTCCTCTCGTGAAGTAAACTTTTCTCCAGCCAGTTTTTTGTTACAGTTAGTGCACAGAAAGCAATCATTGTGCCATTGCTGCTCTTGGAAAGAAACCTCACCTGTGGTGATTGCCTGATTTAAAAGAGAAAAGTCTTACTCTTGGACAACATATTTACATGTATTAAGAAAGTTGTGAGGGCAGTTGGATGCAAGATGTTTTGCAGGCATCTCTTAGGGGTTTTTTCATTGAACTGCGATAGTGAAGTCAATTGGAGTTTCCATGCGAGAGAGTCCCAATCGACACTGTCACTGTTTAATGAATTACTCCCTTAGGAGCATGTGCCCCATAGCTCCTATTGACTTAAATGGGAGTTAACATCGGTGCAGTAATAACCTGTACTGGCACTTGATGCATGTGCCCCTTAGTGTTCTGAGAGCCATGTACCTTATAGATCAGGAGTGGGCAACTCTAGTGCTCGAGGGCCACCAACAGGTCAGGTTTTCAGGGAATACCTGCCTCAGCACGGGTGGTTCAATCAGTGGCTCAGTTGAAGACTAAGCCACCTGGGCTGAAGCAGGGATATCCTGAAAACCTTACCTGTTTGTGGCCTTTGAGGATTGGAGTTGCCCACTCCTGTTATAGATCAACTATCAGCTTTTGGAAGGATGTCAACTGTGAACAATCTGAAGATTTCAAACCATTAGCATTCTGCTGGTGCTTTATACTGTAGGGCCAGGGCCTCTATTGACTGGGGTATGGACAGCTGTTTTTCCTTCTCTAAGAAGCGGAGAGCTGGAAAATAAAATAGCTCCAGAAGTCAGGAGATCTCTAAAAACAAAAGTCAAAGTTTGGTAGATTTTGAGATGATCCTTAACCTTGGTCTGATAATGCAAAAACTACAAATACAACGCAACAAGTGGTTCAGATTAATTAAGCGCCATTAAATGTGGGCAAATAACGCAACGTCACCTAAAACTGGAACACAATTTTCAGTGAGATGATGCCCTATTCACTAAAATAGTCAAATCGAAAATGGCTGAACTTGAGCTCGTTGGGGTAATGTCACGTTATTTTAAGGTGACTGTACATTATCCTAAGATATTGTGACATCATTCTCCCATCACTAATAATCAAGTGTGATGATTAAAGGTACAGTATGCTTTTTATGAAAGTAAAACTGGGTTAACATTACATTTTTGTTTTTTTTATGCATCGTTACTATTGCTGTGATGTTAACTTCACATTGTTTTTATGATAATTATCCATTTATGATATAAAATACATGTAATAATTTCGGCTTTTCTTGGTTTCATTTCATGCGCTCCTATTTTTGTTCTTTTGTTCGCTGAGTGTGCCCCGCTGATCACGGGAGACGAGGAGCTGCGGGGTGGAACCAGACAGCCGAGGGGGGAGTCACTTGGAGGGACAGCGCGCTCAATAGCAATATGTTTTTTCACTTTTGGAAGGGCCTTTGTTTTTATTTATACTTTATTTCACTATAGTATACTTAGTACACTATAGTAGTTGTAAAACTGTAAAGCAAAAGAAGCGCAGACAGTGAGAGGATGTGTAGTGTATTATTTTTAGTTGGTTACAAGGTATACTTTGGACACAATAGAAATGTAAAGGGAAATGTTGTCAAGAGAAAAAAACAAACAACCACTTAAGTCATCATATATAAATAGATTTAAATTGGACTAAACTCTTACAATAGAATAAAAAAAATCAAACCATGCATGAATACACATAAAAAAGTAAAACCGTGCATAGAAAGGATATACAAAAAAATAGAGCTACAATATAAAAAGATATAACAGAATGACACCTGCCGGTAGGCAAAAAGAGACTTGATTTTTCAGACAGACAGACCTTTATTAAGAGCAGAAAAAAGCTAAGTTTCAAAGGAATATTTGAACATATAATCAACACAGTAACTACACAACACAATATTAACCACGTGGCGTATCCCCACAGTACTTGGGGTGTGGTGGCACTAGTGTCCCAGTGTCCGTCCCACAACATCAGTCCTCACCCAAAGTGTAGGGGAGAAGCGCTACCCCTGAGAACTGTTGGTGCACTTAGATGGTATGCCTTCCCGGGCACTCCAGTACCCAGGTACTGCTGAATAGCACATTAATCCGTCTGATCCCTGATGTAAGTCAGTTCAGTCTGGCCAACGACGGTGTCTGCCTCTTCGTGGTGTGAACTCCCGCTGGACTGTCTCACCTTTAAGAGTCTCTTAGTAGGGCCTGGGTATGGTCCCACACCGCAGGCTGCGCACACCGCGTGCATCCATCATAAATTTGCTGACTGCCACTAATGTGCTAAGGGGAGCGTCCCTGTCTTGGGGACTTTCCTACAGCACACAAGCTAATAGTGATGGGGTCTAACTGGGACCTAAGGGGGTATCTGGCCTAGTCCAGCGGAGTACTTCTCCCCAGACCTTACCTCATTGCTTGCTGTCCTGCTCCCGACTGACGTGTGGTGCCAAGCGCGCCAAATGTATCTATATTGGTCCTCTGTGGGTCCAGGAGCCCTATGCGCTTTCCTGCGGCATGTGTTCGGCAGCCCCAGTGGCTGCTGGGACTTGTAGTCCCTTGCCGAGCCTCCTTAATGGCCACCGCAACTAATTGGGCACTGCACATGCACGGGCCTCCCACTGCGCATACGCGACTAGTGGCAAGATGGCGGCGCCCTTTCCCGACGTCCGCTGCAGAGCTTCGGCGACCCGGTCGCCCCACTGACCGCCTGCAGTCCCTAATGGCCCCGAAACTGCCCGCATGCTGCACCGCCATAGCCTCCCCCTTACCGCGCCCGAGGTAAGGGAGGGAAAGGGAGACCTGACTACAATACTGTATTATGCTTGTGAGTGTATCTAATGTACCTTATAACCAACAAAAAAAAAATATACTACACTATCATCTCCCTCTCTGCGCTTCTTTTCCTTTACAGTTTTTCATTTTTAAAGCTCTCATGGAGAGCCTATTCCAAATAAGCAGCACTGGAGGACATATTCAGAAACAAGTGGGAACATCTTTTGTAATATTGTTTGATAACTTTCTTAAAAGACAGTGTAGCCATGTTGTTAAATGGCCTACAGTTTTCCCTCATGCTGGCAGTAAGCCTGGTAAGCACAGGGTTGCCAGCATCCATCATGGAGGTTTGCCCTCACACCCTGGTGAGGTGTCATATGTATCCAAGGGGAGTGGTAACATGCTCTGAGTCCACCGTTAGTGACATCAGAGATGTGCCAGGTTCCTAACCTGTGTTGCGACCGAGCGGAGCCACGTGTCGCCTGTGCAGCGGCAGCTGGAGAAACGGAGTCCCACGGACGTGGTGACTAGTGGATCCGATGGCGGAGCAGTCGGAGAAGGAACCATCCCACGTCGACGGAACGGTAAGAGACCCTCTTGGCCCCTTCAGGCGATGGCGGTGGTAGCGGCGGAGAGAGGCCCAGACCAGGCCCGAGCGGAGCCACGAGCGGAAGCCGCCCTTCCAGATGTCGTAGTGGAGGAAGAGGTCCCGATTGGGGACCCAACCCAAGATGGCGACGAGTGCCGTGAAATGGATGACCTCACTTCCGGTGGCCATAGCGGAGCCGGCTGGAAGATGGCGTCGACCTCGCGATCGAGCAGTGGTACCAGGTCACCTGGGTCCAAGAAGAGCTGGCAGGCCCTGCGGAAGCCTGGGAGCAGCGAGACAAGAGAACCGGAGGGCAAGACCGATAGCACCGGGCCAGGTAGCGCCGAAGTGCGGGTCGTAGCCCCGCGGATGCCGATAGCCCATCCCTATGCCCAACCCCCGGCCGTAGTTAAAGCCCCTGCCCCTATCACCTTTTCATATGGGTCCCCATCCAGCCAAGGGTTGTCTGGGGAGTCCCGAACCCCATCAGATGAAAGGACTGGGGAGAGCTTGGACTGTTTTACGTCGGATGATGGGTCGGGGGGTGGGGGGGAGATATGCTCGCCAAGTGTCCGTGTCGAGTGATTGCCCTAGCTCCGTCAGCGTGCAGGTGATTAGTAGGCCCAAGAGATTAGGGTCCCAATCTCGATCAACAGGTACCTCTGGGATATCCTCGGGGGGAGAGATAGAAGGGGAATCAGAGGAGAGAGCGGTTGTAGTACCGGTTCCCGAGGAGGTTAGGGAGACCCGGTGATGGGCACCCACTTTCGAGGGGTACGAGGCCTGGTTGGACCGTACCCGGTTCATCTTGAATCAAGATGGGGTAGTGGACTATTGGTGGGCCCCCGGGGAATTTACCGAGGAAGCTCGACAGGAGGAAATGAGGCTTCGACTGTATGATATCAGTTCAGGGGTAGTGGACCCACAGGGACCCAGTAGGTTGAGGGATCCGGTCGAGCCCCATGAGCCCTTGTCATGGGTGGTGCCAGGGAGGGCAGGTGGCGCTAGGTTGATCCAGACAAGCCGGGCGGAACGGGCCATAGTGACCCGTTATAAAAATTCCCATGGACTGGAGTACCCCTACGTCCCTGAACCCCTCATGCAGGAGATAGAGGAACAGAGGGATGGATGGTTAAGGGAGACTATTGAAATGTACATTGTAAATAAAGTGGGCGATATTACTGGAAGAAGAGCAGAAGAGAGAATCTCACAGCTAATGAGGGTGTGGAGTATAGGGCGCAGCATATACATGCACAAAGCAGTATATAGGCCCGAGAATGGCTCCCCTTGGGAGTACAGTATAACGGTAACCTACGTAGCTGGCAGGGGAGTGAAGAAACCAGACCCCAGGCACTATTATTAGGTATAGGGGTTAGGGGGGGTCTGTTTCTAGTACAGTGCCATCTGCTGGTCAGCCAGCACTGAAGAAATTATGTATAAGAACGAAAACTGTATAATGTAAATTTGTGTTATAATTATGTTTTGCAGTGCTTCCTGGACGAAGGTACACCAAATTTAGGTCCCAGACGGGCCGTTGGGATTCACCAGGGGGAGAATGTAGCCAGTTGTTAAATGGCCTACAGTTTTCCCTCATGCTGGCAGTAAGCCTGGTAAGTACAGGTTTGCCAGCATCCATCATGGAGGTTTGCCCTCACACCCTGGTGAGGTGTCATATGTATCCAAGGGGAGTGGTAACATGCTCTGAGTCCACCGTTAGTGACATCAGAGATGTGCCAGGTTCCTGAGGTATATAAGGCACAGCACTGTCCAAAGTTAGTAGTTCTACAAGGTTGAGCAGAGCAGAAGGCCAGAGTGTACTAGTGAAGCAACTAGCGACACTGCTCTAATTGAGGGCCCAGCAGCAGCCAGGCTGGCTGGGCCTACACTGTGTCCAGGGACCTGGCACAGGAGGTGATTCCACTTCATTAACAGAGCATACCTTTCAAAGGGAAGTACCAGCCAAGATGAGCGGCTGAGTTGCTGGCTGTGAAGGGCAGCTATGAAGACAATAAAGATGTCCAGTTCTAAATCAACTCCACTGTGTGAGACTGAAGTTACTCTCCAGCGGAAGGCACCACCCAGAAGGAGTTCCTCATCAGAACCATCTCCTTGCGGATGCAGAGATCCTGATGAGGTGGAGGCGCTGCACTGTATGTAGGTAGGACTCTAGCACACTACCTCAGCTGCCTGCCTGGGTTGGTATTCCCCACACAACATCATGCGGGAGACTCAGGAGTCCTGTTGCCAACAGGTGCACCATCAGACACGACCATGTAATGGTTAGACCACAGGGGCCAATGTGAGATTGGGTGGGTCAGCTTTGCCAGAAAATCCGTTACAACAGCACAAAGACTTAAAAGTCTTTCTGGTTAAACTTTAACAATTATCTTTATGTACTAGGTTTAATAGAACTGTGGGGATTTCATTATATTGTTTTAATATATTTTCTAGAATTTGATGTTGACTATACAGTATATACTTTCTATCTTGCTTGTATATACAAAACATCTCTTCAGATAAAGAAACTACAAGTCAGCACACATGCTATTTTATATCTAAGATTCCCTCCACAGCGCACAGAGTAAACCTGCATACAGGCATACCCCGCTTTAAGTACACTCACTTTAAGTACACTTGCGAGTAAGTACATATCGCCCAATAGGAAAACGGCCGCTCACGCATGCGCCTGTCAGCACGTCCTGAACAGTAATACCGGCTCCCTACCTGTACCGAAGCTGTGCGCAAGCGGGGAGACTATAGAGCCTGTTACAGATGCGTTATTTACATCAGTTATGCACGTATATGATGATTGCAGTACAGTACATGCATCGATAAGTGGGAAAAGGTAGTGCTTCACTTTAAGTACATTTTCGCTTTACATACATGCTCCGGTCCCATTGCGTACGTTAATGCGGGGTATGCCTGTATAAGAACTATAATAGTTATATCTGCACTTCTTTCTTAAAGATGGCGTTACACGTCACCCTCTTTTTTCCCCACAGTAATTCTCCAAGAACAAGAGGAAACCGAGAGGAAGACAAATTTTACCAGTGATTTATCCAGTAATGAGTAGACAGTTTGAAAGTGGGATATATAGTAATTCAGTTATAAGGCCAGGAGACTGCCCAGACTCTAAGGAGTTGCCCAGTAAGGCTTTAAGAGATTCAGGTATAGCATATGAAGAGAAATTCATAGGTAAAAATGGGTTGATAGGAGAATTATTGCCATAGAGGATAGCAAAGAAAAATATCATTTGGGAGCACATTCAAGTCTCAGATAGGTCTGCAGCCCTGCTTTTCACCATTAGGCTGCAATTCCAGTCATGTCTGTGACACGCGCGCTGGTGGGGGGGCGGCGCGTGCACAGCGCTAACCGCGATCTGCGGTCTCCAGGAGAGAGGGAAGCTTGCGATGGGAGGGGGTGTGGTCGGGGATTTGCGGGGGCGTGGCCATTACGTCATGCGGCTGGTTCGCCCTCATTGGGTGAACCGCCGGTGGGGGCGTGGCCACTCCTCCGTCGCAAGGTTTGAACTCAATTTCATTGAGATTTTAAAATCTTGCAGTACGGCGCGGCTGCACCTTCTGCGTGAAGGTGCGTACTGGGCCCTTCCCCATTGAGGGGCGGTGCTTACACGCACAGCGCATGCCGCACCGTGCGCTGTGGCAGTTACTGGGACCGCAGCCTTATCTCTTAGGCTAGGTCCCCACTGCCTGCTGCAGCGCGCACTATGGCATGCGCTGCAGGGACAAGAACTGTCCCTCAATGAGGCTGGGCCCGCTACCTACCTTGGCCGCAGCGCTGCACGGCCAGATTTTTCTGAAGACAGGAAAACTGTGTTCAGGACTTTGGACGGAGCGTTGGCCACGCTCCCGGCGATTCAGCCAATGAGGGTGAACCTGCCAGGTGACATCATGGCCATGCCCCCCACCACGCCCCGTCCCGCCCACCCTGTCTTTCCCCCTGCAACTCTGCACAGACCGGGGAACAGAGCTGCACACGCCGCCAGCCTGGCAGGCGCACGTGTAGCGCCGACAAAGGGGCCATAGCCTTAGCATACAATGCTTACACTGCAGCCAGGGATTCTGGGAAATAATTCTGGGAAATAACATGCAAATGAGCACACAGTGTGTCACCATTTGCTTCTTATCCTTTTTTAAATGATAATTGAATCAATATGCTCAGACTCATTACCTTCTTACAGGACTTGCACTGATGAGCATATAGCTTCTCATAGCATGGCACACAATATATGCCTGGCTGCTTGGGAACAAAAGGCTTAGTTCCTAGTGGTTCTTGACAACTTTGGCAAATAAAACAGGTTTCATGCCAGTTACTTCCCTTAAACTCCATTTTACGAGATCCTACAAAACAAGACGACATTTTGTTAAAACAATAATCAATAACAAGCCTCATAGTGTTTATTTATTGTAAAACATTATGTCATGGTAAGGCCAGTTTTACACTCCCATCATTTAAATTTGAAGTTGATCATAGAGTGAGGCAGAAATTATTAACTATACTTGGCGTGTTTACAGAAGACATCATTAAGTTCTTATAAGAAAAAAACATATTTCCTATTAGGCAACTGTAGCACAATTAGAAGATTTGGGTGAACTTCTCTATTGAAGAAAAGAGCAGCATCTCCAGACTATTGCACTTATTACTTTGGAATTTCTGGACTATTGGAAATATACATATTTGGGTATTTAAATAATTTCTTATTCACAGTGGTCTTAGCGCATGTGGCTTTATAATGTCAAGTATTTTATTAGTATAAGGATATTATTTATTGGGCCTCTCTATTTCTTTGGTTAACTGTAGCTCAGTGTCAGGGAGGTTCCTAGTGTAGCATTTCAACTGAGCTATCTGGTACCATTCAGATGACTAATTTGCATAGATCATTTCTGATAGACAGGATGTATATACTGATCATCTAGTTTAAAATTAGGGATTCCTGACGTAGCTAGTTTTCTAGCGAAACGCGTTGAATTAAGGCAGACACGGAGCAACAACGTGGAGGAAAGACGCCCAGCTGTTTGGTGTTTCTTGCGGCCGCAATTAAGAGCACCTGTGGCAGAGCGTCCCTACTCCCACCAAGCGCAACTCACGGAGAGGAAGGAGCGGTGAGATTGTATCTTGCCTGAACCTCTCTGTTATACCATTGCCTGATTTTCACTGTTTTATTAGGTTCCTCTACGTGGGACTACTGTTCCTGTACACTCTAAGTGTGACATGCTCTAACTCACTGTTCCACATGTGAGTATAATGTTTGGGGATCACTGCTCATAAACTGCCTATTGTGCCATAAAGTGCTGTACTATTCTTCCATTTTTTTCTTTACATATATATGGTTTCCCGCTCCCTTACCACATCCATCCATCACGTTCCAAGGGAAACGAAGACTTTCCTTTTTTGTCTAAGTTGAGTGGGTATATTTCATATATTTATCTTGCTATCTGCTATTTGTGGGTACTTTATTCGGTTTCCTTGGTTATCAGTGGGTGTTACCATCCCACTGTTCTCTCCTGTTTGACTGTGACACTCTCTACACCTAGGCGCCAGTCCTGGTTTTCCTTTTGCAAGGATGTATATACTGTTCATCTAGTTTAATATTAGTTCATTTCTTGAATATCTACAGTACATGGACTTTGATCCCAGCTCCTATGAATTTCTCATGGTTGGACATATTGCCTATAACTTATATCTTATTGGCGTGCCCTCCTTCTCTGCTTACACCACACATCACAGTATCTTTCTCATTGACTGCTTGCCAGATTTAACCCCTTGCCTGTTATTTATCCACACATTATGCTTCACATAAAATTATAAGTTTAAGATCCCCATCATGTGCTGTAAGACACCTTCTGATGCTAGAGGACCCCTTATGGATCATTGACTTATGGCAGAAGGCTACTCAGTAAATATGGCCCTAAATCTTGAATTAATATAGCAATACAAAACTCTTCCTATAGAAATGTGGTTATGTTGTTACAAGTATTGTAGACTTCAGAAAGTATAAGATTAGAAAAATGTACAGTATACAAAGGAACTCTCTATGTTGTATGACTGCCTGGAAACAATGCCAAGCAGTTATATTCTCACTTCATATACTGTACATTGTGAAAGATGATTGAAGATTTATTCAAATTCACTTTAGGTAATGAAAAGTCCCAAATTAGCTAATGAAACATTTTTGTAATGTAACGTTACCAGGCATTATGGTCGCCTTGCAGTTGAAACACTTGGAGGAATACTCATTAGAATAGCACTCAATGCACAGCAAGAGCTCGTCCTTGGCAGCAAAAGGCTTCTCCACCAGAGAGCGGGTACATTTGACACACTTGAAACAAGCTTCATGCCAGTGACTGTCTTTGTATGCAAAGTCCTTCAAGATAAACAAATGTTAATTCATGTTTTTAATTAAAGAGTAAACAAATATGTCTCTGTTGCTATCAGTAACCATCTCAACGTGTGAATTAAGTATAATATACAGATGCAACCACCAGTATTAGATCACTTGCCTGGGTAAAAACTAAGGCATCTCACAGTAAATGCCTCAACATTTCCGTGAGATTCCTAATGGCCCATCTGATTAACACAGCAGGGGTCCCTGCAGTCCCTTTTCCAAGGCAAGTGATCTAATACTGGTGGCTGCATCTGTAACTGGTAAGCAGAAAAGTACATCCTTCAAGAAGGTCGACCATCGTAATTAACAGTTTCCTGTGTCAGATGCTTTCCATTGCAAGCCTGTGTGCCAGCAAAGGGTTACAGAAAAAAAAGCAGCTTTCATTACTAGACATACAGGGAATCATTTTACAGTTTTGCAGAACGGAAAACATAATATGTGTAATGCGGCATCACCCCAGCTGCTCTTATAAGTACAACAAATCTGCTTCAATCATCTAAGAAACAAACAAAACTCATATTGTTTGAATAAGATATACTGCTCTGTAGTCATCAAAGAGCGAATCGGCAATATTGGCCATTGACTCTAATAGCAGATATTAATTTGATGACACTGAGGCACTGTGTGAAAATATTATACAGGCCATCTAGTAACCTAGATAGTGATGTACTAAGGTGTCCTGGCTCATAATAAAAATTCCCTGCAATCTTCTTATTACATTTGTAAACTTAAGTATGAAGGCTATTTGTATTCATCTTTTGTCCCTGTGAATTAACAAACTTTTGCCATGTTTCATTAATTTTCTTTTCTACAATGATTTTCATTAAACTGGGCATAAAAAGGTATTGTCCAAATAAGAAATTCACAGTTGACAGATTTTGGTGCAGTTTCATAACTTCGTGACTTTTTCTCCAACCATGACTGTGAAAAATTCATTATGAACACAAAAGTTTATCACTGTTTTGTAGACAGTCATTTTACTTATCCAGTGATTTTTTTAAGAACGCAGTGTTAATCTTTACCTTGGAATTACATTCAATGGAGGTTTTGCATCCTTCACAGATGTTCGCAAAAAGGCTTTCAAAGCAGTTGACACAGTAGACACTGTCATCTTTTACTGTATATTTTTTCCCATAAAGGGACTCCTTGCAGTATTGGCATTCAAAATCAGTGCTTGCCATACCAACTGGTCAACTGAAAAAAAAAAAAAAATATTATTAAATAAGGATTTGTGCTGTCATCTGTCAGTCTCAGATTAACTACATTTCTGGAAAGTATGAAAGATTAAAATATGTTAATAATAATAACAGAAGCCTTAATTATCTGTATGTATAAACTGAATTATTATATAAATTGCCACATTTGAACAAGTTATTCTTTCCATTTCTTTTCTCTAAAAGCAGAGTTTATTGTGCAAAATTTTGCACCTGGATTATCAAGAACTGTGAGACCCATACATACAGACCAAAGCAGACAAATATATAAAAAATATATATACAGATAATCAAGGTGATAATAAAAGATTTGGTTTAGTACTGTAGGTTGTTGTCTTGGAGTGAATTAACTTGCAGCAGACCCTAAATAATATATTAACCCCTCCTCTCCCCCCTAGCAGATGTATATACATATACAGGTATAGACAAAGCCTCTATGAATAAAGGGTGGCAACTGTTATATATAAAAACTCTAAATAATGACTAATAGTCTGATTAGTTGCCTGCCTGAGACAGGCCCCTGACGAAGCCAGAACAGCGAAACACCACTTTGGTCCTACGCTTACGTCACAGAATGCTCGCTATTCCTGTGCTTCAGTAGAACCGATGGTGTGGTTTACATCGCCAGTGCTGCTGCTTCCCATGTGATGTTTGTTGCCTTATCCTTTGTTTGACTACCTGCATACCATTGCTACAATTATTATTAGTACTTATGGACAGGACTTTCAAGGAGGTGGTTCATATGCAGCTTCTGTTACCTTATGTGCTACCACCGGAAAAAATCGGGGCTGTTTTTTAATAACTCAGATGATTTTGCAATCAAGTGCTGCCTTACAGGGCTACTACTTATAAGGATATTTATTTATGATAGATATCATGGGACTTTTGTTTTTTCAATGGACTGTCGATTACCAACACCTGTGATCTAATTTTTGTGGAGCGGATACATTTCTCAGATCTGGTTTCCATTACTATTACATTTGTTACATTGTTTATACACAGATACTCACTGGTACATGTATTACATAGTATTTTGCATTTTAGGAAGCGACCATGTGTTACCCCTCTGTGATTTATGGTTCTCTGTAGGTTCACATTTACCTGCCTAGCATTCATTCTATCAGCAACTTTGTTTAGGCTTGTTTAGCTTTTATTCTTTTCATTGGCAAGGGGTTAGTTCGCTCTGTAACTTTACGTGTTTTTTTAGAATTTTTATTTTCATTATTGTTTGTATACTAATAAAAGTGTATTTTGATATTTTTGCACACTACTGTGAGTGCCAAATATGGACATGGTTTGCCAGAATGGTAATAAATGGGCATGCTACAAATAAAAAAAACCAAGCACTGAATAAAATACATTACATTTCAATAAAAAAAAGAAACATTTGCCAATAAACCAATTGATTGGCACAGTGGTAAACCATGCTGATAATATGGCAATGAATGGGCAAGCTACAAATAAAAAACAAGTACACAAAAAAGGATGCGCAAAAAAGAGAAAATCATCAGTCAAAATTGAAAATATAAAGTTATAAATTGACTCAATATTACATAAAAATAACACAAATATATTACATGATATAATAAAAAGATCCTGATAGATCTAAGACCCACACAGTCTATGCACTAAAGGAGTAATAAAAAAAAAAACAAGCCCTGAATAAAATACATTACATTTCAATAAAAAAAAACATTTGTCAATAAATTAATTGATTGGCACAGTGGTAAACCATGACCATAATTTGGGCATAGTTTGCCACAATGGCAATGAACGGGCAAGCTAAAAAAAAAAAAAACAAGCAACACATAAAATACATGACATTTAAATAGCAGTCAACATTTGCAAAAAAACTGCATTGATTGTCACTGTGCTTATTTATACAGAGAAAGGAGCATAGATAAACACATTGGCAGTCAATGGGCAACTGAAAAAAATAAAACAATGAAATTACTATACAATCAATATGTTTCTTACCTTTGCCGAAATTCACCCTCCGAATCCTACTCCAGCACCAACTGTTCATCCTCGACGCAATGCTCCTCAACAGCCTATGCGCAGAAATCCATGGTTCTCGGTTGATTGAAGAGATGTCTCCGGTAAGTTATTTCATTTATTCTACTTCTTCTTCCTTTTCTTCTTTATGTACCATGTGACAGCTTCCATTTCTTTTTTAAAGGATGTGACGTCATAAAAAAGGGTGGGAAGCCAGCCAATCAGGAAGGATATGCTTCCCTCCCTTTAAGATGATGTCTCCAGAAAAAAAATGGAAGCCATCACATAGTACTCCAACCAATCGGATTGGTGGTGTACCATGTGATGCCTCACATGGCATATCTCCCAATCCAACTGGTTGGAGTACCATGTGCTGGCTTCCATTTTTTTTTTTAAAAGCTATGACGTCAACAATACCATTAGGCTTCCAGTGTATTAGGTACTTAGTATATCAGGTTGGTCTACCACTATCTGACCTGTCTCTACTCTGTATCACTGTACCAGTCAAATAGTTCCAGTTGGGTTATCACACTCAGGTTACCTGAGTGTGTTGGATGTGTATATATATATATATCCAGTATACAGTGTTCAACAAACCCGGTCGCCCACTCGCCAGGTGCAAGTGGAAATTGACTGGTGGCCAGTTACATTTTCCCTGCTCTACAAAATAAATCCCCTGCTCAAAAAAAAAATCCCTCTAGATGATTGGCTGATTCGGCGTGACGGAGCTGCCAGGACCTTTTATTTTTATTTTTCGGCGTTTAGCAGTCAAGCCGCCCTTCCTTCTCTGCACGGGTAAGTAAGTGTGTGTGTGTGTGTGTTGCTGCTCACGCGCGTGTCCCTGCCTCCTGCCCCCGGTCCCCTTGGCTGGCTGATTGGCCGATTGGGCGTGACGTGGGTTGCAGCTGCCAGGACTTTCTTTTTTTTGGCGCTGAGCAGTCAAGCCACCCTTCCTTCTCTGCAGGAATAAATAATGGAGGGGGGGGTGTTGCTGCTGCTCCTGCTCATGTGGTGTCTACCCCCTCCTGCCCCGGTCTTTGTGGCTGGCTGCCCGCCTGGGGCAGGAGGTGGTAGCAGGGGTATTCCTTTCCCCCCGGTCCCCGGCGCTCCCTTGGCTGCCCGCGCGGGGTGTGAGATTGACGTGGGGGGGAAGGGGGAGCCGGGCAGTGGTTGTGCGGGGCAGTGGTGGTGCGGGGGTGTTCCTTCCCCTCGGTCCCCGGTGCTCCCTTGGCTGCCCGCTCAGGGTGGGAGATTGGCTGCGGCGGGGAGCGGGGCAGTGGTGGTGGTACATGGTCATGGTGTCCTGGTGGGGAGCCGCCTGCTTGGCAAGGTTTAATTGTAACCTCAGAGTCTGATAATGGATGTATTTGTTTCCTCTGTTAGTAGTTCTAAACATATGAAAAGTCCAAGAAAAAATATCTGTAATAGGGTGTCTTCCCTGTCTTTGTGCACAGGTACTGTAGCTTTCCATGTGCTGTTTAAAGGTTTGTTTGGTGTTGTATATATTCTGTAGCAATGCAGACTCTCGTAAAATGCTATAGTACATGTCACAGGAGACCAGGACTCTTTCACGGGATCAAGCACCTGACAGGACACACAGATCAAATATATGGGTTTTATTACAGTTGGAGCCAACAGACGCAGCACAAAATCACAACAGAGCTTATACTCACAAACTTCAGCACAATACAGAGGAAATTACAATCACTTAGGTGTCTGAGGCCATCAACATGACTGTAGTAAGCTATAGCACCGACAAAGTTTATTGCAGCAAATGCCGCCGGTTCACCGGGATTTACTCCGGCTGGTGCTGAGGAAAGTCAGCACATCAGCCGCATCCAGCCGCGTCCCCTCCGTTCCCCCCCCTCCAATCCGCGCGCAATTTACATACCTTCCCGACCCCCTAGCTGTGCCTGCTGTGCCCCTCTGCTTCCCCGCTCCCCCGCTTACCTCACTTCAAACCTTCAGGGGAGTCGGGGAAGCCGGGGAAGCCGGGGAAGCCGGGCGCTCACGTGACTGTGACGTCACCGACGTCACGCGAACGAGCCGCTTGTCAACGCTACTCCACGCTGCCGCCACGCATCCTGCCGGGCGGTTTTTGCTGCAATAAACTTTGTCGGTGCTGTAGAGTATCCAGGAAGTGCTGGATGCAAATTGGAGTAAGGTAAGTATAAATCTCCCACTTCAGAAAGGCACACAGCCTCGTCTACGATGTCTGGCACAATCTCAGAGAACACCATTTAGTCCATCTTCACAGTCCAAGAAAAATCTATGGAACTGAGGTCGGCTGTCTCTTTTCTACACTCCCATCTCCATAGGAAATCATGAAGAATGGATGGCGACCAATCACAGCGTGGATGCTGCGTGTGGGACCAATTGCAGAGTGAGCTACATAGGCCAATCCGGCCTGTGGAAAATTCAAGCTAACTAACCACTGAGACCTGAGTCAGTTGAGTCTCACACTAAAACCTCAGGGTTGTAAGAATCCGTGATGGCCTGTGTCGCGCACCTCGCAGCGCAGATCTACCTCAACCCACGATCGGGTGCTCCGTTGCGTCCCTCCCCTGTGGCATGTCCTGTGGTGTTGCGGTTGTCGCTCGTCAGCCTCGGGTCACGCGCACCGCACTGTGGGAAGCACGAACTCTGCTGGTCCCACCTCCAGGCTCCGGTCCTGTGGTGACGTCATCAGCGCACAGCGCACATGCTCTAGGCGCGGATGGCGCACGCACACTGTTAATCAGGGACTGGCTTCTATACATTAGGCCTCGTTCAGGGTGCCAGCTGCAGGACTCGGAGGGAGGGCGGGAGGGAGGCAGGGCGGCAGTTTGCTGGGCGATCTGTGTTTATCCCCCAGCAGACTTTTCAGTGTTGAGGAGGGGGCAGGGTTACACACGGCAGGTAAAGTATCGAGGTTGCAGTCATGAAATCATTCTCAAGAATGATTTCATTGGCTGCCTAGGTCCCTGTGACGCTGCTGCAGCTCCAAAAAACGAAATTTTCGTTTCTTGAAACTGTAGCCAGCTTCAACTCCTGGCTTCGGAGACAGGGCAGTTGCTACCCTGACAACCAGTATTCAAATTGAATACTTTGTTTCTCACGGCAGCACGCAGGGCAGCACGCCCTCCCTCCGAAGCCAGCACCCTGAACGAGGCCTTATACCGCAGCTGCGGCGGACTCCTCCTCTGCCTATCACAGCAATGGTTACTGGTGAGCTCTCTTCCTGCAGGCTTCCTTTTGGCCCCTGGTACTATATATGCTCAGTCAGCCTGTTGGCAATATGGCTGAGCATAAGACTTCATTCTGTGCAAAGTGCTTACTGCAATCCCTGCCTCCTTGTCTTGTATCTTGCATCCTGGTTCATATTGATCTATTTAGATTATTATCTGGTATGTTTTAGATTTTGTTCCTATCTTATATTTACATTTCCTTCTTTCTCCCTTCCTCTAGTAAATATTTTGCGTCGTATTTTATATATTTATTTTTATAATAGTATTTAAATACATTGTATAATGTTATTTAGATGTATGGTAATTGTATTAACTGTTTATATATTGGTATGGTATCTTTGTAGTATTTATATTATATATACTAGTTAATTTAGTGAATATTATCCTTTGGCACTCACTGCTATGTGTTGGGGCACTTGAAGTGGTAAATTAACATATTGTAACTGATTGGTTGATAAGTGCCATCTATGGCTACAAAGAGCTAGAAGTCAGACTGCAGGATATGATTCTTGAGAGCCAATGTGAAACATATTGAATCTATGATCCTGGGAGGACTGGAGACTGAAAGGACTGGCAGTGCATAGCTGGAGAAACCAGAGAAGCCACTTCCGCCCATAGTTGGAGTACAACCGGAAGTAACCCATGCGGATGCGTGCGGTGTTTGGCGGTTTGATCCATGACACGTGCAGCAGACCAGTGATCTCTTCAGCAGTTCTCTCCCACGTATTTTTTTTAACATTATCAAATGTGAGTGCAATTGTTTACTTGTTACTTTGTGCAATTTATTATCCCTACAATATCACACTAGTGCGATATCTCTCTTCTTATTTATGACTGTTATCTGATGAGAACAACAGAGGGTGTATTACAACACAAACCCCTACCGAGGGACACACAAAACGGCTCCCATCAGAGAGAGATGAATCTCTGATATGCTGTATTACATCAGAAGAATACTAGAGCAAAAAAAGCACGAAGTATACAACTTGAAAAATGCTAAACACGCGGGTAACACATTGTACTATAGGATTTCTCAGTGAAATAGTGAATGGGAAACACACAGGGACAGGGAGAGGGAAACAAGGGATAACCACAAAGGAAGATGGGGGCGGAAGGGGGTAGGTGGGAGAAGATCAACAGGGAAAATAGGGGGGCAACGTTTCGGGGTAATGACCCATTTCTCAGGCCCGTTCCTAAAGGGAAAAAATACCTATGGTACTTCCCTATGCCCTGTGTACACAAATAAATCCCAATCCTAAATAAAGTACAAACAAGCTCCAACTAGTGGGGCTAAAGGGCCAACGAATCAAGGAAAATGTCGAGCATAATGAAGCACAATGTTCATGAACAGATCAGAGGGAGATGATGAAAAGTATACTGCTATTGGTTAAGCCGTGGTCTTCGTCTCTGATCTCCTGCTGCTGGCGTAAAAAAATGGCTGCATTCTATTTAACTCCTATTGCAACCCTATGATAGAGTATCTGCTAGCCCAGGGGTGCGCAAAGTGGGGGGGGCACCACCCAGGGAGTGGCACAAGATTTTTCAGCGGGGCACAGCGGGTGCAGAGGCACTGTGCTCTTCCCCACAGCATTTAAATTAAATGCTGGCAGATCGCGGGAGGCCTCTGCAATGTCTCCTACCAGCAACGTGGCATCAAATGACACCGCAACATCACGTTACCCCACGTTGCCATGGCAACATAACGTCACACGACTCCGCAGTATCATTTGATACAGAAGACAAGGAATGAGAGGGGCGCGAGCTGGTAAGGAGAGCAGGCAGCTGTGCGAAGGGGGGAAAGTTTGTGCACCCCTGTGCTAGCCGACAGCAAAGTATCTAACTAGCATATTAGTATATATATTATCATGTTACTGCTGTCAAACTTTACAACAGTATCAACTATTGTAGCAGCTACCATCATTCAGACAACTGAAATAAGGTATTGCAGCATTAAGCTGACATCGTTATCCATATACAGCTAGTTCTATAGCTTCTTTCAAAATGTTACTACACCCTGGGCTGAACCATCTAGCTTAATAAGCCTAAAGATACCTAACCAGCATATCACTTTAATATCTGTTACTGGAACTCTCTCTATTAACAGTATAAGTCTTCATGATGGTACCTTGCATTTGGATGAAGAAAACTGTATACTGTGTAGCATTGGTGCATTAATCCATTTATGAGACTATCTACAGCTGGTTCTGTGACATTTAGTACTTGGGCTGGATCTTTTAAACCAATAATGATCCTAGTACAGGAAGCTTTTTCATTAAACCATAATAAAAGCTGAGTTTTAACTTCCTTATTGTCCTTGTTCTCAGGGGATTTGAATGCACTGTGTAGTCACCTACCTGTTCTGAAGTTGCGTGGACTGTTAGATTTCCTAGACTGACTGCTGATTTCAGTGATAAGCATAAACTAGCAGTTAAATGACAAATAAACGAGTTATTGGTGTCTAATATTATATTTAATCAAGATGTTAGGACATACAGATAAGTATATTGCCAAACACTATGTTCTCATTTCTCTGTTGGGGTTATTTTCTATGGACTTTGTGTACATACTTTATTCCATCGTTATGAAATGTCACAATTAAGGTTTACTTGTTGATATGTTAGCATTCTGCAGCACGTGTGCATGCAATTAGTGTCTCTTTATCACCTTGATCTGGGGCGGATTTTTTTTCTGTTATTGTTCATAATTACCCTTAGTGCACCTACCTAAGGCCCCCGGAGGTTGTACACTATCACCAGTCACTTCAATTATAAACATGTCCCTTTTCATCGGTGTTTGCCCATTAATACAGACACCATGACAGCCCAGGTTACCCTCCCAAGAGAAAGAGAAACAAAGGTATTTTTTGCAAATGACCGTTAACCCCTTTGTTGCTGTATTTGTTCACACAACTTAATACATTTGTCTCTAGTGTGACAAGCGAGTATCATTGTTTCTGTTGTTCTATATCACAAGTTGCCTCACCTATCCTCCTCATGTCTGCCCTGTACATTTGTGTATCTTTAGACACTTTATTGCCCGCATGTTCTTATACTGTTGCCCTTTACCTTTATCCCCTTTTATGTACAGTATCTCCTGTTACCATGGTGTACTGTAACCCATGTCTACTTGTTGTCTCCCTCTGTTCCCTTGATGGCCCATCTGTAGTTTTCTGTGGCTTGTGCCATTTGATTCTTAGTCCTTAATATCACTTAGATATTCAGCCTTGGACAAACCCCTTTGCTTATTTCTCTCTGCTCGATGTTGATCTCAACATAGTTCCTTGAAATACAAAAGACTATGTCATTTTCCTTTCTTCTAAGTATCTATGTCTTGTTCTTTTATAATACCATCTCAAACTCTTGGTCGGAGGCACCATTACCTTGTCTTCCTAAGAAAATGCATGAAACAAATTAATCTTTTTATAAAGAAAACTGGTAAATTTGATGCATATGCTGATAAAAATAATTGCCAGGTTACACTATTAGTAACAATCTGCTTCCCTACATAGCTCCTATATGCTGTTATAGTGGAGAAATGCATGCATACTATATACTCACCCCTGTGAGAGAGTCGTCCTTTTTGCTGCAGTACATCTTTTTCAATTAGTGGTGAAGTAAAATATGTGTGCTGTCAATAATTATGTTTAGAAAAACAGTGTTTTCTGTTGATATGTGATTAATGCGTCTGTCACTGCAATCAGTGGAAAACATATTTGCATACTTTACTTGTGGAATTTTAATACTGGAAGATTGCTTTTCTAATATCTGATTATACCTGCCAGTACCCTTAAAGCTTGCATAACAAGGAAAACAAAAATCATGTCATGTTAATGAAAATTATGTTGAATAGATTTATGATTTATAGTTATGAATACAGTATAGTTATAGAAAATGAACAAACAAGATTCAGTGTGACTTCTACTAATTAATGAAAAGGGGGGAAATATCCTAAATGTATTGTATGTTCACAGCAAAATGTATCAGCTCAATAATTTCATAACAATGTATATGTAGCTCAGTAACAACTGGTTCTAAAAGGGTTTAACAGCCTTAACAGGTTAACTGGTGGGGCTCACTCTGGTATTGCCCCTCCCTGTATTTTTTGGGGACCTGTGCTGTCACTGTAGGGAGTATAGAGTGTATGTATAGCTACACCCTATGTTCTAGAAGCAGGTCCTGTGAGTCCTGTAAATAGGTTTGTGTGTACAGTATGGTCAATAGTATTAAGATGTCACCATTTGTTGTTTTCAGTTAGGAAAAGTGTCCCAGTCTAAGTAAGCGGCAGTAGTAAGGGATTACGATTGTAATCGCTATTGATAAGGATGAAGCGGGTCTAGCCTGAATGGGCGGCACAGCAATTGACTGGGGGGCTCGGCCTACCCGAACCGGATTGGCCGCAAGAGCGGCCGGGGGAGGGATCTCATGGTTAAAGCAGGCAGCCAGGAGGGAGGTCCGGCCTCTTGCTCCTGGCTGGCCAAGGATTGCTCCTGGCTGGCCAAGGATTCGGTGGTCCCTCTCCTCTCCGGTACTATTAAGGTAAGCCCCCTAAGGGGGTAAATTCCCGGGCACTCCCCCCTCCCATATTGCCGTGGGTTTTTTGGAACTGGCGGCGAGGGGGGATGCAGGGAGGAGAGGGACTACGGGGGCCGTCCATATGCTCACCTTCATTGTATGGCCGCCCCTGTCCTCCATCTGGCCCGGAGCGCCGGGAGGAGGGGGGGGGAGCAGGAGGAGGGGTGCTGGGACTCCTGCTCCAGCGTTCTCTCCAGCGCTCACTCCCGCAAGGCGCGCTCCACGACCCCACGTGGTGCCGCTTCCCGCTACGGGTAGTGGTTACGTGGGGGGAGCGGGGTCAAGGAGGAGAGGCGCCGGGTTTCCGCTCCCACGTGGCGCCGCGTCACGCTAGGGGAAGCGGTTACGCGGGGGGAGCAGGGAAAGGGGGGACGGGTGAAGGAGGAGAGGTGCCGGGACTCCTGCTCCCACGTGGAGTCCGATCGGGGCAAGCACGGGGCGGGGCGCGGGTCCCCCGCGGGACACGTCTCACCCCCGCAAGGTGGGGGGTGGATGAAGAGCTGGGGAGGAGGCAAGCTTCTAGTGCAGCGGTCCGCACGGAGAAGCAGCCTTTGGTGCGACACACTCCTTCCCCCTGGTGCCCACGTGATGCTCCGGCGGTGAGGGAGGGCGGCCTCCTTCGTTGCAAGAGGGCCCACGGGGGGGAGGCGGACATTGGGGGCAAGAGGGCCCACTGGGGGGGAGGCGGACATTGGGGGCAAGAGGGCCCACTGGGGGGGGGGGGCGGACTTTGGGGATAAGAGGGCCCACTGGGGGGGGGGGCGGAACATTGGAGGCAAGAAGGTCCACGGGGGGGAACATTGGGGGCAAGAGGGCCCGCTGGGGGCATAAGGCCCCCAGTGGGGGATAATTGCTTATACTGGGCAAGTTTTTTGCTTAGGATATAAGTATTCGCCAGACGCGTGGGCTAGATAGCATGTCATTAAAAACATGGGCCAGATATGTGGTATGTACGTGGTTAGTTCACCAGGTGTTATGAGAAAGTAGGTGTTATACAGTACGTCAGTAGCAGAGAATGTGGTATGCAGTTCATTAAAAAATTTCAAAAAAATAAAAATAAAAAAGTGCTTTTTCAGGTTGTTATTATGGAGCAGGTCACGAGGGTAGGGATGTAGGAAAGCCACCATGCGTTAATATTATATGGGCCAGAGAGGTGTTATGCATATTGTTATATACGGTACGTCAATCAATATTAAACAGTTCACCATCATGTTATCACGTTGTCAATATTAAACAGTTCACCATACGGTATTTCATGGTTCTTTAACGCCGGAAGTCACGTATGGATGACAGGTATCGTTAGGCGTTCATAGGTATTAGAATCGGGCTTAGATGCGGTGCATAGTCATGTGGTAGACGTTTATACGGGTTAGGGGGGGCTACGGGCGTAGGTGGGCATGCACATATGGTAGAATAGATATACATATACGTGGATATAGGTATATATACATGCATATGGGCATAGATAGGTATATATAAGGAACGATACGTGCACATAGATATAGATACACGTGCATATAGGTATATATACGTGTATATAGGTATATACATAATTTTGAAAAAAATGGATAGGCAAGGGGTAATGTGTAATTTTGTTATTACAGCAGTTGCCCAGGAAGGCAAAGCACTGGCACGCAGTGCTTTTGGGAATGTCTTTACAGGCCAGTACGATGCGGCTCTTGGCGGAAGCACAGGACCACGACGAGGGGTGGCTGCACCAGCAATTGCGGGCATTGACGCAGGGATCTGGAAGCAACCAAGGAGGGTCGAGCAGCCGGGAGAGCGCTCAAGCGAGTTGGGAGGCCACGTGCACCGAGGCACCGCTGGGCGCGGGGATAGCGGCGTGGGTCGGGCCGCAAGCTGATTGACAGACGGGCCATGGTAGGGGCGAATGGCGACCAAGGTGGAGGAGCGGAGCACGTGGGTCCGGCAGCAGGCACGTGCAGGGGGGCGGGCTGGAGCCCTGGATGGTGGACTTCCGATTAGGAGTGGATGAATCCGGTGGGGTGTTTCAATCTTGCTTTCTCTTACAGGAAAGACTGGACCGGTCGGGACACGTTCGACCTCGCTTTGCGGCGCTGGTACGTCGTCCACGACTCGTAAGCGGACGGGGCGCCCTGGTGGGCCTGCGAACAGAACTCGGAGGGGCAAGGGCCTCGAGGTTGGTCCCGACAGGCGGTTCACATCACCGCCGGGGACAAGTAAACGTAAGAGAGCTACGCATATAGAGGGGGCTACCTTGCCAGGCATCCGCGGTTCCCCAATACCGGAGAGTTCGGTAGCATGGGCGGCGGACAATGCCGAGGCAAGACTGATCAGCATAATGGAAAAGGTCGTTCAGGCGGCATTGCTAGCAGCAGGCGTAGGCAAGTCTAGCAAGGCACAAGGAGGAACCGCAGCAGGGGCGAACCCCGGAGCAGCAAGCACGTCAGCTAGGATTACACAGGAACAGGCTTCGGCAGGGGAAGCAGGCGTTAGCGGGGGTGTGGGATCAGCAGCTATCCAGGTAACAACAGAGGGAGGGTCAGGGCAGGGAGTGGGAGTTACAGCAGCAGCTAGTGCAGTAGGAGGACCAGCGGAAGGGGTAGGGACCGGGGTGCCAGTAGCGACAGCAAAATCAAAGAGGGTAGGGGATGCGGCATATGGTGATTCGTATACAGCGGTCACCGGTCCCTGGGCGCACATCTGTCAGACGAGGTGAAGGAAAGAATTTGGGCAGGGGACTATGTTGAGTTACTGACGTTGCTTCCTGGGTACAACAAAGCAGTAGCGAAATCTGAGAAGAAAGGGGAAGCTAAGAAGGACGATGTAGAAAGACGATTGTACCCACGCACTTTCCGTAACTGGGTGCAGGCGTTCGGGATATTGGCAGGCGTAGTGGGGGAAAAGGAGCCACAATTATGCTACGCGTTGTTTAAATACCAAGACATAATCAGGAAGGCATTTAAAAAATACAGGGGAATGGGATGGTGGACATACGACGTGGAATTCAGGCAAAGTATGCAGGAGAATAAAGGGGTAGTTATGTGGGACCGTAAGGATGTCGACTTATACTTAGATCACATTTCGGGGGGAGGAGGTTCAACCTCTCGTGGGGCAGGCTTTCAGAGGGACACGTGCAGTAACAATTCACAGGAGGGTTCGGAATTGTTTGCGCGGCTGGCAGGAAGGGGACGCGCAGTCGGTAAACAGTCGGGCATATGCTGGGGTTTTAACGAGTCAAAATGCAGATTCCCCAATTGTCATTTCCAGCATAGCTGCGCCGGGTGCGGGGGCCAGCACCCCAAGTCCAAATCAAGACACCCCAATAAAGCGGCAGCCGAGTTTTGGCAGAAGGGGTCGGGAGGCAGCGAGCGAGGGTATGGCGGTACGGGCCTGATTTAAGGGGGATTAAACAGGCCCGTCGGTGGTGGCAGTTGGGGGGGTGGGGGGGTAGGTGCTTGTGCAGCCAGAGGGGGCTCGGGGCTGGTAAAGCAGGTTGAAGCGAAGGGGCAGGTCACCGGGACTTACTTCCGGGTGCCCCCTCTTGCATTGCCCAGCACCGAGCACTTTCTGGCGCGGACGGGCAGCACGCTATCTCAGTTATGATTATGTTTATTATTAATAAACAAAGCCGCGGCCATTATACCTCCAGACTGTGTCCTCTCGTTATTGGTACATTTTGTTATTACATTTTGTAATGAAGGTGAGAACAGCTAGGAACACCCTCCCTCAACCCTCTCAACCTATTACAGAGTTGGAATTTAGCTGTTTCTACCCTATACTGCAGTTTATATTATATTACTAGTCTGGATACTAAGAAAGTGAGTCCATTTGACAGTCTAAGGATTGAGCCAAAGAAGTGGAAGTGATTTGTTACTTAGTTCTAAATTTAACAATTAAATACATATTTCACATGTTAAGAGATTCTTCAAAAATACATACAGTAAGTAGTCTATCCCCACTCAATGTTGTTAACGTGGGTTTTACTACTTTTCTTAATTTTTATACATATTAGTGGAAACGATGCTGACAGAGCACAAGTAATGATGGGTCTGATTAAGTTATGATTACACTGATTGGATTTTATACACTAACAGTGTAAAGATGAGAATTCTGCTGGCTGACAAGCCTCAACCCCTTTGTACAGGCCACAGAGTGTACTGTGTAAGTGGGCCTATACTGTTTACCTACTCCAGAAAGTTAGTCACCCGCTATGACCAAGTATAACCACTGTATATAACTGCAATACAGTGTAGAGAAGAGAGAGAGAGAGAGAGCTCATACAGTATGTCTTGCAAAAATTGTGAAATGTTCAGAAACTGAACTGTGAGACACTTGTACATCTCTACTTAGAAACACATTGCTAGACTGTACAACAAGTATTTTTAACCTTCTCCCTCTCCAAACAGTGTTGGCCTTACTACAGTAGCAACAATACATGTATTTCTTTTTATCATGCATTTATGCATCCCAGCACAGAACCACTACTTTCTAATTCACTTTAACCTATACCTGCATGTACATTATAGCAAAACATGGAATTCATTTCTTCTCTTTTAATCCCTGAGGAATATATTAGTCAGTTTAAGTGGAATGTGTTCTGGTGTTCTCATCTAAATCACCCAGAGGAATATTGTCTGAACTTTATTATTAGTTTACTAGATGCTACATGTTCCCGTTGTGGAGGTCATCTTGAAACTCTCCCAAGAGAGAAAGCAACCCACTGCAATCTCATGACAAAAAACAGCTGACTGTACATTGTTCCCTGGTCATTTATTTTTGACAACATATCGAAGAGTTATTTTATCATTTATATAAAAAAGCAAGATATATTGATTTTTTTAAATAGTACATAATATAGGTGGAAAGCTTTTCACTTAATTCTTGAAACAAAATATAAAAAGTACATTCAAGTTTCAAAAACTCATTGTGAGAGTGAACAAATACTGTATCTTTAACTCTGACCAAATTCATTATCTGCATCTACATAAGGGGACATGTAAAGTTGTCTACGTTATATTTGGGGAGGCAAAGAAATATAAAATATTTATCAAAACGTAATGTTTAGTAGGCATTGAACACCATCAATGTATATGCTTGTGGAAAGCATTTTAGCATACACAATACTAATGCAAATTCTTTAATTACAAACTGCATGGTTACTGTAAAAAAAAAACTCCTTTTAACTCATGCATTGGCAAACTTTACAATAACTAAAACATGTTTCCATTATGAAAACTAGTATACCCTCATGAAAGTTAACTACAGTATGTGCCTACTATGGAGCTGTTGAATTTTAAAATGTAGCAATCACAATTTCTATGAAATAGCTTCAAGCTATTAGTCCTCGGACACGCTTACCGCTGGCGTGCTGAGGCTCAGGGAAAGCGGGTGCTTTCTCTGGACTTGCGGTTGCTTACCGCAAGCGCTCCCAGCAGGCGGTCCGGGGGCGGGCCATTGACGTCACGGAGCTGAACCGCTCACGTGACCGGCCTGTCTCGCCGGCAAGTGGGGGAATTTTAAATTCTCCTAAGACCTGCGCTCTAATTGCAGCTGTAGGGGCTCACTGCTGAGCGGGAGCGCGCGTCAGCACGCTTCCGCCAGCAAGCGCCAAACATGGCCAAGGCCTTAGGTAGGATGAGTCAATCCTAAATTTGTCACTTTTAGTTTTGGGATTAGCAGTTAAATTCATTAGAGTGGAACATGGAAATTAGAGAATGATGTGATCTATTTTGAGAATCCAAGTATCCACAGACTAGAGATGTGTGAACTTGCAGAGTTTTTTTTAGCCACTGTATCGCTCAAACATTAAAAAAAAATCAAAAACAATCCCGAGAATCTCCTGTGATCATTTTGGCCAAAAAGTTCTAAAACTTTTGCTGGAAATTGTTTAAATTCGAGAAAATTGTCAACATTTGCCAGCAAGTCTATTTTCAAACAACAACATCCAGACCCAGAAATATGTGTTACGCTAAAAAAATAAAAAAAAAAACATCATATTTCAGGTTATTTAATTTTGTTTTTTTTACTGGGAAAACTGCACGTGAACTTTTAAAATGGTTCAATATATTTATTTGGCACCAAAGGGCAAGTTTTGCATGGTTAGTGAATTTGGGCCAGAAAGTTTGTACGCCTAAAGTATTGTAGGTTTTAGAGGAAAGAGCGGTGGAGATTTTTACTTGGCAAACATTTTAAAACGTTCGCCCATCTCTAATTTGTACCCTAAACTATTAATTAACTCAATCAAAACAGACTACGTTCTTGCAGATTCAATAGGTATTATTATAGATAAGTATTGTAACATAATTTTTCCAATTTATTACTGAGTATCAAACAGACGCTTGTGTAAACATAGTTAGTCAGTTCTATAGCATTGCAGGTCCAGTGATCCGTCCTCAGATTAAGTACTAAATTGAGGGCTACAGAGAGGATTTCCTGGGCCTAGTATTACATTTTCATTAAATCGAGCTTCATCCAAAATGGTGGAGTGTGGTGGTGGGGGGGGGGGGTAACTTGTGGGTTTCTGGAACCAACAACCTCATTAACTACGTAATGGCCTGAAAAGTTTAACTACAGAGGAGTGGGCCACACCAAGCCCTAAAGGAGGGCTCTCCGAGCCACTGGGACCTATACACCATGCTTGCCTACTTCCAACTGTCGTTATCCCTTACTAATTTATACCATGAAGGGTTATTGGGTCTGAAACATTATAAAATGACTCACTCTGTGAACAGAAACCTCTGTCTACATGTATGTCTACAGGAAAGGAGTAGGAATGGGGCCCATTCTAGTAGCCTCAACAGTGCATATCCATTTGAAAAGAGCCCTTGTTGCTCGGATATGCAGGTCACCGTATTTGAAAAGCCCTTCTTGCATGTTCAAACCGTGCAAGAATGTTTTTTTGTTAGAAGCTGATTTAATTTTAACAAATCAATGTGATGTGGCCAAAATGTCTCAATCTTGCAAATTTCGCCAATTTGTTGGTGTTCTAATACCTCTATTAAATCCAAAATGCTAAACCGGTTGGAAATATTAAGACATTTTATTGCCCCAATAGATGCGACATTAGGTGTTTTAGCGCTGCTGTTCCTGTGCTGTCTACCTAATAATGTACATTACTGAAAACATTACTAATCAATGAATCCCTGGTTGGAACAGTTGAAGGACCAATGCAAAGCTGAGGGCCTTGAATCCAGCCAGTGGCCAGTAATGCCATTTTCTATGTGATTATTAATATAATGGTTTAAATACATGTGTTATATGATTTTTTTTTATAACAATACAAAATAAAAATCACTGCTCTGTAAAATGTACCTTCTCATTTTGGCGGCATCTGGAGACAAATGGAGATAGAATATATTGCCCAATGTCACAAGGAGCTGACATTTGAATTTGAACCAGCCTCCTCTGCTTCAAAGACAATGTCATTGGTTTCAGACTCCATTAATCACTGACCACTAATATATGTAAATATATGAAATACTGTTATTCCACTAATATATGTAAATATATTCACTAATATATGTAAATATATGTGAACTATATTCACATGCACTCACCAATGCCTCAGAGTCTGTTGTAGTCTGATCAACGTTTTGGCCCCAACAGAACTTTGGTCAAAATATATATATATTAAATCTATATATATAAAACTGAAATGTTTGTCTGTGGTGTTTGTCTGTGGATTTGTGCGTTTTGTGATTGGTTGGCCCCTCTCGCTGTCAAGCTCTCCCATTGGCTGAGGGGCGGGGTGACATCACACACTTGGGCTCACAGGCAATCTTCAATATGCCTCAGTCGGCCGCTTCTCCTCACTGCAGGTAAGCTCCCCCGACGCTTCTCCTCCTCACCCCGCGCCTAGCTATACTGTAACCTCCCCCGGCGCTTCTCTTCACCCCGCGGCTAGCCACACTCAGTGGGGACCGGGAGTGCTGGGGAGGGGGGGAAGGAGCGTCTGGGACGGGGGGGAACGAGCGGCTGGGGACAGGGGGAACAAGTGGTGGGGACGGGGGGGAACAAGCGGTGGGGACAGTGGGGGGGGGAACAAGTGGCGGGGACAGGGGTGGGGGAACATGTCACCTCCACGGGAAGGGGAGGTTTATAAAGGCCTGGCTGCTGATCATGAATAGGTGCCGGTCATCAGTAGCTTTCCGAAAGTTCTCTGCAGAAATAGCAGTCCCAGTGGCAGACAGGTAGAGCTCCAGGCTAGGAGTGCAGAGACATGAGTTCAAGACGCGCTAGACACATCATTGACACCAGGGAAGATGGAATTACAACTGAAATCTTGAAAGAAGCTGGGAAGCAAATAGAGAAAATCCTTGCAAAACTCTTGATATGTTGCCTGAAGAACAAGAATATTACAGAAAAATTGAGCAATGTCAAAATTATGCTCGCCACACAAAAAAAAGCTCAAAAGCTACTGTACAGAGCAATAAGTCTACTTCCAATCACTTACAAGATCTTTTACAAACATACTCAGCAATCAGCTGCAATAGACTGTGGACTTTGGCCACCCAAGACAACAAGCAGGAGTTTGCACTGGATAAAAAACAATGGACCACATCCAAGTTGTTGAATACGCTCTACCACTCAGTTGGGACTCAAAAATGTTGAAAAAGCATTAAATTCTGTCTACATCTCTGTTTTTAAATTCATTAAGACTTCATGTGAATACCACATCAGCCATTAGATTACATGAAGATACAAGCAAGATAAAAATTAGCAGGGAGGTACGACAGGGAGACACAATGTCATCAACACTTTTCCCAGCAACAGAGACTATATTGGGAAGAAAAAGGAATTCAAATCAACAGTGAATATCTGACTCACCTACAATTTGCAAGCACCATTATTATTTTTGCCACAAATCCAGAGCACATGGAGCAACAAATCAGAGAGCAAGAAAGGAGGTGAGCTCCATATAAACATCAGTAAGATCAAAGTGATGTTCAATAAATGTGTCAATACTACAAAGATCGAAATCAATGGAATGAAACTAGAAGAACTTGAAAACTATGTCTACCTTGACCAGCAAGTTTAAATGGATAGGAACCTTTTCAATGAAATCAATAGGAGAATGACGATGGGATAGAGTGCGTGTGGAAGAAACAAGACAATCTTTCAAGAGAACCTTCGACTGTGCTTCAAGAGGAAAGTGTCCAACCGGTGTTGTGGGGGGGGGGGGGGGGAGTGATGCTCGGCAAATCACTCGGGGAAGTTTCACTTCAAACATTAAAACGTCAGTGGGATGGACATATCGGATGAATAAATTACTATTGATGGACTAAGATGGTACTCAACAGGGTTGCAAGAGATATCAAAAGACCAAAGCGACGACCAAAAGTAATATGGGAGGATAAAATTAGAAAATGTGTTGGAACTGGAGTATCTGGAAGATAATTGGGGAGGCTTTCATCCAGCAGTGGATAGACAAGGACTGCTGATGATGATGATTAATTCTTTATGAGGAAAATATTAGATTCCCTGATCTTCCCTATAAAATATGTGAATATTTTCATTTTTTTGTATGCACTTTTTTTCACACAATATCAGAGAAATAAGCCCTCAAAATATTATAACCTGAAGCACATTCTGAAGTAAATGTTACTTTCCCTTACATTAGAAGGGACACAGATAGTGTCCATTGATATCTGAAGACTGTCACCCAACAGGCTTTAATTTCAGAGTGTTACAAGATACTGTACATGGTAATACATAGAGAAGAATGAAGGAAATATTTCAATAAACTGGGATACAGGAAAATATAAAACAAATTGAATTACTATACAGTATGTAAAATGGAAAGGGAAAATGGGAAATTAAGTGTTAAAAGGTACAAATGATTAAGAATTAGATGTTACATGCAAATAGCAGCAAAACACATTTATGTCAACAAACTTCTGAAATGGACAGTAGAATTAGATAAAAATTGACTGCCACGAGAACAGAGATTAGCCAATGACAATACTGTTCCCTAAAATTGGAACACAAAGTTCCAAATCCCCAAAAAATGATAGATGCACAGAAACATAAAAGTACTTACAGACGTATATATTTTGACTTTCTTTTGATTTGCCATTTCCATCTACAAAATCCTAATGACAAAAGTGAAATGGGATACAGTAGGTTATATTGATACATCAATTACCTAAGACATATGTTCTGTTCTTTTGAACTAAAGGACAACTTGTTGCTGTGCACTGAAAAAAATATTTGGCAGCAACAATAATAACGGTAATAATAACATGGCAATGAGGAGTGATTTATATAAAGACTTTTCAGTGTCAGAAAAGTGCTTTTTTGGTAGTACTAATGATAAGCAGGAACAAATAATATATCATCAGAGCCAGAGACACAGCATCTGAGACAAACCCAAAGCTACATAACTGCACAAAACTGTATTTTTCAGCTTTGTAATAAAGTAACCAACCAGACCTTGTCATTTACAAATATTTGTTCTCATCTCCAGGCCACTTTTGGAGAAGAGCTTCACTTTACATCTAAATTAATTTTTTTCTGATAATTTGTAATATATTAGGGCTTTTTCAGCCATACTCTCTAACGCCTTTAGTCAATGTCATGAGAATGCAATGGAAGTTCATGCAACATTAAATGTCTGTTTAATCTGTATTAATAAATTCATATGATATTTTATTATATTCATATTCACAAGTTCAGAAGATCCTAATATGGTGTAATGAAATCACCTTTAACTAATTGAAATGAGTGAGGCTGACTTTCTATACATCCTTCTGAGCCAAGCACCTCAACACTTCAAACTACAGGAGAGCTGATCCTCTAAAGAACACACACACACACAGACACACACACACACACACATATTATATATATATATATATATATATATATATATATATATATATATATTTACCAGTTGTAGGTGCAGTATAACGAGACAGCACACAGGTAGTTGTAGTAATCCAAATAGTGTATTATGCATACAAGGCACCGCAACCAACGTTTCGGTCCTCGTAGAGGGACCTACCTCAGGGTTGTGCACTGGTCAAAAGACTGTGACAAATACTTATACCCTCACCAAACTGCATACCATTACCAAGGAAACCAATTAAAACTCCCAGAAAGGAGAAATTCCACGAAGGAGGCACCGGAGCACAGCAAGAAAAAGGAGGGGGCTAAACATCAAAAGAAGCTAAAAATCCTTTATTCCGTGATAGACATCATGGTATGGGATGTGTAAAGAACTCTAACGCGTTTCGGGCTGTCACCCTTTGTCAAAGGGCGACGGCCCGAAGAGTTCTTTTACACATCCCATACCATGATGTCTATCACGGAATAAAGGATTTTTAGCTTCTTTTGGTGTTTAGCCCCCTCCTTTTTCTTGCTGTGCTCCGGTGCCTCCTTCGTGGAATTTCTCCTGCTGCTATTTACATACGTGACGCACGCTCTATTGGACATCACCAGCTCTCAACTGTGAGTTAAACCCATTCCGATCATTGCGGTCTGGGGGTTCTATATCTCTCTGTCTTGTTGTCTCTCTCCAGGGGGATGGCAATTACTGTGCATTAGGGGGCCAGATATTATTTACTGACCCATACCTTTGTCACACAGGTCCCCCACATGTAGGAGTATGTTTAGAGACATGGATTTATATTTTCAGAGAGGGGTGTCATTAGGTCCATTATAACTTGTTATACCATTTGAGATTATACTACACATTTTGGATACTGACTCTCTACAGCTGAGCTTTGGATCTTTGGAACTCTGTTTCCTATTTGCTAAAACTCCCAGAAACCCCGCGAAAACAACCAGCTGCAGTGGGAGTAGGAACGTTCCAATAGGAATCCAGATGAAGGTCACGTGTAACGCCGTGACACGGCTGCCTGGACCGCCTTCTATGGCCAGAGAGACCCGTCAAGTAACCCGTCCAGTATATGTCCTCATTATCATGTCATCAGGTAGTAAAGGATACGATGCCCAGAGTCCATAATGAACTGCGCATGCGTCCCTCATAGCGTCCTGGGTAGCCAAAGTATCAAGTGTGACGGAAGGTTGCACATGCAACTGGTATCTGTTGTCATTGCCATATCATCAGGTAGTCAAGGAAACCATACACCGGCGTCCACGATGAGCTGCGCATATGTCCCTTGTCATGATCGCAATCACGTGGTGGGCCCACAAAGCTCTTCCTCCAGAACAGAGTGTACGGCTCAAAGTTCCTAAGCTCCCTGGTTCCCCCAAGTATCAGTAGTGCAATGACGCTATGGAATATCCAAACAGCCCACGTGTTTCATAGACAGAGTTCCGACTTCATCCGGGACTCATATATAAATAAACTATTTATATATATGCTACAATATACTGTATGTGCATCTGTATGCGTATATATAAAGAGAAAAGAGAGAGCTCCCGCTCCATAGCGTAAAATTGTAACAACAGTTTTAATATATAAAAAAGAGAATACCGGTTGCACTCACAAGTGTAACAGATATAAAAGCACTGTGGATATTATTACCAAACATCTTCCATTGTTTCACCTACAAATGTCATGCTGTTGCCTCATTCTATGAGTATTTCTTATTTTTTTATTTCTCTTATCTACGGTATGTTTGTTTTATTATGTGTATGCTTTGTTATATTTGTGTTCTTTGATAATTATGTCTATAGGAGGTGTTTGTATTTTGTGTTGCATTATTTCATTTTGATTATTTAAGTTTTGGTAAGCTGTGTTTTTATTTAAATACAGTCAGATATTTTCTTTATTACGTAATTATGGATACCTATCTGATTCACTAGCACCTAAGCTTGGTGAGTTCCTTCCCTACGTTGTACTGTATATTTGTTTAAATCATCTACAAACACGCATAACAATTGGAAGGCTAAGGCTTACAGTATGTAGCAATTGCAGTCCAGGTTTCTGATTAACCTGCTGAATCCAAGCTAATTAATTGCAGCTGGCCAGTTTTATAAATCCAAGCACGTCTTGCTTTGTACATTGTTTTGGGTACTGCAGAGAAATTACTGGTCTGTGAAACATTTGGTCATGCTTTGAGTTTTTTCCGATTACAAAATCAACCATTTTGATTAAAACTGTGCAATTATTTTCAAACATAAAAATATGGGCTAGTTAGAATAGTATGCGATTAAAACGTGGAAAACATGCTTTCTTATTTTTAGATGAAGAAACTGTAATGCAACTTGCAGCAATGTTTCAGTTCACTTCCTTATTAAGATTTTTCAAATGGTCTCACATAACTCAGCCAGGCACAATACCTTTGGGCTTGGCTGTTATACTCCCTGTTACATTGCTGCATGCAGGAAAAACTCCTACTGTTTTTGCAGCGAAGGCTCAGTGCCTACTGCCAGCTCACCACATTTGTCATGCCTTTGCGGCATGACGTTGCAACACAGACTGCACCAGTGAGAGCAGTTGGCTTAGATGAGGAGGCAATCGAGGTATCAGAAGACTATGTAAGGTGGCAGAGGGATACAGTTTCTACATCCAGGGCCGCCGACAGGGGGGGACAACCGGGACATGTGTCCCGGGCCCGATGGTTGCAGGGGGCCCGGCCCAGGCCTCGGCACTCCCCCAGATGCAGGCCTTTCCCTCACTCTATCCCATGCTGAGCTTCTGACGCTGGCACGCTACAGGCCTCTGTGACGTCAGCGCACTGGAAGTAAGCTTGGCCTAGCTTCCGGTGCAGGCCGGCATGAGGAGTCACGGCGCACACCGACGTCGGAAGCTCGATGTGGGACAGAGTGAGAGAAAGGCCTGCATCTGGGGGAGACCCGGGGCCCGACAGCAACTGCTTTGTCTGGCTGCCGGGTCCCGCAGAGCCACCCGGCCCGAACAGAGACCTGAGACCATCCCCAAGGTAAGTCTGTTTTTTGTTAATATGTATTGGGGGGTGGTGTATTTTTAATATGTATTGGGGGTATTTGTATTTTAATATGTATTGGGGTAGGTGTATTTTTAATATGTATTGGAGGTAGGTGTATTTTTAATATGTATTGGGGGTAGGTGTATTTTTATATGTATTTTTATATGTATTGGGGAGAGTATTTTTATATGTATTGGTGGATAAGGTGTATTTTTTATATGTATTGGGGGGTGGGTGTATTTTTTATTATGTATTGCAGGTGGTGTATTTTCTATTATATATTGGGGGGATTCTACGTATTTGAAGGTTTGTTTTTGGTATATATTTGGGGTGTGGAGGATTTGTATGTATTTAGGGGGTGTTTTTTTTGGGATGTATTTTGTAGAAGGGGTGAGTGAGAGTGGGGTAATTAACAGAAGGTGGGGGCGAGTGAGAGGGGTGAGGGAGTGAGTGAGAAAAAGAGGGAGTAAGAGTGAGACCCAGGGGAGAGAAATACATGGGAGTCGGGGGAAATTGAATGAGAGTTGGGTAATTGATGTAAGGGGGTAGAGTGAGAGGGGGTGAGTGAGGAATATGGAGTGAGAATGAGAGGAGACAAATACATGGAAAGAGGGAGGGAAATAGAGGGGGCTTGTGAGGTGTGAAATGGGGGTGGAGGGGGTGGCTCGCAAGACTGCCGACAGGGTTGGTGGACGCAACCCGGGTGGGGGTTCCGGACGTAACTCTAGTCCTGGGCCCCAGGAAATCTGTCTGTGGCCCTGTCCACCTCTGCCACCCCCATAGAATTGCCCATGAGGTCTTTACATGATATATCCATGCTAATGTTTTTTTTCATAGTAAAATATAATCCTTCATGATAGATTAAATTGTATTATACAGAACTTTCAAATTCTCACTAGTCTTCTCTTATTGTGTAAGAGTATACTTGAAGAATAAGCCTTTGAGGTTTTAAAAGGTTTTTATGCAATAATTAAATGTATGTATACATTGGTCCATGTAAATGTACAATCTATTCTATGACAAATTGACACTTCTCCAAGATTGTTTTTCGAAAATTACTGTAAATGCATTGACACACCTTCCTCGTGGGCCAGAAACCAGGCAGTTTTCGTATCATAAAGCTGACAAGGAGAAGCTGTAGAAACACGTGAGGTGAATATCCAAGACTGCAGACCTGGCTACCGAGAGTAGGTGTAAGATATGCTTTTATGACACCCCCTCTTTCCCTCTTTTTAATTTTCTGTACCCCACAATTTATTTGAATGAACAAAATATTAGTTTAAAAAAAGGATATGGTTGTTTTTAATATATCATTCACAAACCACGATTTAGCAAATACCACATTGATACAATTTCATTTGGATGGAAAGCTTTTCAAATTTAGCCTTTAAAACTACAGTTTTTGATTACCATATAAATCTCACAATAAAAGCATTTGGTAAATTAATTGCTAACATAGACCTATATACTACCAAAAGCACACTGCTTTAAACTGAAAATACATTAACAAAACAGCTGAGGCTATTAATAAAATGCTATTTTGCGCTACAATTTTTCATTCCGAGCTGTAAAAAAATAGACCATGTTGTATATAGAAAAAAAAGAAAGCCAAATTGTTTCCCTGTAATAGTTCCAGGTGTAGCAAAGCTTAGTGACTTCGGTGCTGCTGCCAGGCGCGGCACGAAAGGATTGGCACTGCGGGACATCCCATTCAGTAGCATGGACTTACCCCGCAGTTTCATCACAGCAGACACGGTCTCAGGCACTGCGGTCCTTTGCTTGTTTGTCTGCAATGCCGAGGACAGTAAGTCCGCACACATCTGTACTATTTACTAAAAATAAAAAGTCTCACATACAACGCAAACAAGCTGTTTAATATGCTGGTGAGTTTCTTCTTGTGTCTTACTTGCATTTTGAATATACTAAGATGAAAACAAAAATGAAATGCAAGGTAAATATATTGTGAAATTACCGTTAGATCAAGTACTATATGTCTGAAAGACAGTGTTTGAATTAAAATTACTATTATCTAATAGTCACATTTTGGCCAAGGTTTCCCCTGTTGTTGATTGCGGAAAATAATATGTATCCTTGCTTACATTTTCAAATGAGGTCATTAGTCACGTAGAGGTCAGAGAAAAACAAGAAATGAGTCGAAAAGTTTTCTTAAGTCATGTGAATGTCACTTCAGACTTTATTTGTGTTCCAACCCTGACCTCAGAAAGAACGTAAAAGTATTTGCTGGCAAATACACATTTCTTTAGTAAGTCAGTTAGCCGAGATACATGTCAGGCTAACTTTACTCTGCTTATAAATATGTATTGAAATCGCCATCTCATTCTGGGATTTGCAGGTACTGTATTTTGTTTGTTACTTGGCTTAAAAAAATACCAACAGGATTGAAAATACAAACAAATATATATAAATAAAACAATATAGTGTGTATGGGTATGGTGTTCTTAGAAGATACTCCTTCTTAAAATAGCACTGCTTGTTTCAGAAGACATAATACTGAATAGCCCATACATTATGCCTAAAATGCTGACAAACATATTTTTTAATATTTAGGATTCCTAACCAGTTTTAAATACTTTTTAATTTTCTTATAGAATGACATTTTCATTTGTCTTTATTAATGGTACAAATATTTTTATGGTATGTCTTATGAGGTTTAGGGGCCTATTCTATAAACTTCGATAACTAACATAGCAAGGATTTTGAGCAGTTCCCGAATGATTTGGCAAGGTTAAAGCTCCAATGACCTACCAAACTCATTTGGGAAGTGCATCTGCGGCAGCGCTCCTGCTCAAACACACCGAACGGGACCTGAAAAACATCTCCAACACGCGTTTTTTATAAAATCAACTTATTCTAGTACCTCCGATGAGATCATCGGGGCTCTCACCTAGCGAGCTCCTCACAAATTTAATCTCGCCACCCTAATGGTGGCGAGATGGGATTTGCGAGTAGGACTTAGATTTTTTTTTATTTGTATTGCATCGTATTGAAGCCGGGAGTCCTTGGAGCTGACATGCATTAATACCAGGTCTGGAGAACCCCTGCTTCAATCCAATGCAATTAAATACATTTACACGCAGCTTCATTACCTTAGCGGCTAACCGCTTAGGTAATGAAGGTGTTAAACACCAGTGCCCAGTTTATTGGGGGTAGCGAGGGTGGGTGAAGGTTACTACCGCTAGCATAATGAAGGGGAAACCCCTCCCGCTACCCACCCTGTGCTAAACTGCTCCCTTTATGTAGCACTGCCGCTTGCCCAGGCTGTTTGCGGCACAGTCTTCCAGGGTTTGGTTCTTATAAAAGGGGACAAACACGTATATACACACAAGGGGCACTCAGCCCTCAACCTTCAGTGGTTTATTCTTCCATTAGTGATACTACACATTTTTAAACACTGTCACTTTAAGACAAAACAAACTCATAAAAATAAAACCTACTTCTGTCAGGATTCTAACTCACATGCATATCCCTATCTGCAATATTGGCTGGCTAAGCCAGTTACCCACTTAAAATAACACAAAGAGATAACATTGAGTCCTTAACTGTGAGATGGGGAACAGTGTCCCATTAGATTCTCAGATTCTGCAACACTTGGGGGGGGCATCTACCCCAAACTGGATCCAGGGGAGCAGCATGCCCCAGCCTCCAGGCTCTAAGAGAGAGACTGAAGCAGCAAACCTCACTGCCATATATTCCTCTTCCTCAATTAGGCGAGCAGGTGAGTAAAAACCAGAACCACTAATTTCTGCCCTGGAATGGATCATTTTTTCCCTTTTTTCCACTTTATGCCTTAAAATCGGACAGACAGCTGCCTAATATTCTGGGACTATGTCACAACCCGGTATGCATCAACACCCACCATGGGCCAAATAACACCTTCACCCACCCTCGCTGCCCCCAATAAATGTTAAAACCCAATACTAGTCAATACACCCATTGGTTGCCAGTGTGGTTACCTATGCCCTAAATGGGAGCAAAGATAACCCCAATGACAATGAATGGACACCCTCTATACCCCCAAAACATACAGTCCAATAATGGGCAAAATTACTATTATCCAGATCTGGATAATAGCTCATTTGCCATTAAAAATAAAACATTATCCAGCCAGTATAAAGTAAATTAAAGTTGCACTTACTCCTGCCAGGATGAAGGCCATCTTCGTCTTCCTCCCCATCCTCCGTGGAAGCAACATAAAAATAAAAAACAAACTAATGGCCACTAACCCCTTAATCACCTTAGCGGTTAGTAACCACTATAGTAATTAAAGGGTTAGCCCCCTTCCTCTGCTACCCACCCGGGACACCTAACCACCCTCCCCGGGGCAACTACACCTTCAAAGTTCTACCACACTGCCATCCCTCCAGTATGTTCTTCAAACTACCTTGGACTACACAATCCCAACATCGGGAATCAAAATCAATAACTGACTTACATCCCGTTTTATGTCACAAATTAAATCTAACATGCACCGGTGACCCCCTCATGAAACAAAAAGATTCCACAACCGTTGCCTATCCCGCGTTTTATCAGAGAGCACCCGTACACACTTTATACTCCTTTTTGCTAGCCATATTACATGAACATGGTACACTTGCAACTCAAGACAAATCCCATATGGCAGTTCTGCTCCCCTCTTAGCGGCTCAAAATATATAGGAATCTACACACATTCACACAAGCTTGTAAAATGAACCTAAATAAAATAATCTACATTTCAAGCAAATTAAAAATGAACCCATTGTAGCCATATGTAACGAGTGAACCTATTGTGAACCTGCCTATTCTCCTAATACAAAAAAACAAAAAACAAAAAACACAAAAAACAAAACTGTGCGCTACTACCTAACTACCTATAAAGTTTAAATGTATAAATATATACAGTACAGTGACTATACCATCAATTTAGTGATAAAAAATGTATAAAAAATTAAACCACAACTCCCACAGTGAGATAATTAAACATTAAATAATAAGTGCCACATAACCGTGTTGGGGATAATGGCGTCTGCAGCTGTAAACGCAGGGGTGGCTCAGCACCCCACACACACTAAGAGAATGGAAACAAAAGAAAACAGCGCACAACGCCAAATAGTGAAGCAAATTCAACAATATATTATAGAATTAAAAAGGGGGTAATATATCTGCGTACATAAAAAAAGGTTGGTAAAAGGCATGTAGTGTGTATCACACTGTTTACCACTCGGCTGTTAGCTGTAGATTCAGGTGCTTGCTTCCCTCTGCTGCTGCAGCTCAGTTGATTCTGGGGCAGGACGTCAGTCTTTTCACTCCCAAGGGGATTTCCCTTCATGCAGCCAGGTTCAGCAGCTGGTACTGGGGCTCGGTGAAATCGCTCCTGCTTCCTAGCCGATATGAAGCTGCTCCTGTACCTCGGCAGGTGTATCCTCTGCACAGAGGTTAAAACGCAGCTTGCTGCTGTCTTCACAGCAGTGGTGGATTCAATAGGGAAGTTTGAACAGTCTTACAAAGTCTCTCACAAGTGTCCAAAACAGCACACAGGATGAAATAAAAACAGGACAGGCCAACACATAGACAAAGGCCAATGTAAGCAGATATAAGGCAATAGAATGTTACATCCAACTAGTTTCGTAGAATTAACTACTTCTTCAGGGAATAATTAGGCCATTACCCAGAGGTCTTAAATACCTCACATAGATACCTTATTGGTCAACCAATTAGGGATAGACCAATCATCTATAATAGGTAATGGTCTGCGTGATAGGGAAGATGTGTAGTTTACTTTTAAAACAACAACTTTATTAACAAAAAAACAAAAACAAAACAATACCTATTTAATATAAACTTACATATAGACAAAACCTAGCATAAATAATTAAAAACATGCTGGAATAAAAGAAACACAATATTAGTCGACTTAAAATAGACACCATCATTACTTGCATAAAAAGATGTACAGTAACTAGAAAAAAGCGTAGGATAAAGAAAGGAAAACAGAGATACAGAGATAAATGATACATCCCCTAGGTACAGAGGGGTGGTGAGCTAAAGATTCAATAAAGTGCCCAAATATCCACATCCTCATTTAACCCCTTAGGGGACATAGTATCTAACTTATGTATCCAATATGTCTCTTTAGAAGACAATGTTTTAACTCTGTCCCCTCCTCTTCTATTTACAGGAATCAACTGAATCCCCTTAAAAGTGAGACTTGACGGATCTTTATTATGGTGTATCAGGAAGTGTCTAGATACACTATGTTTTTCAAAACCATTTTTAATATTTCTGACATGTTCCTGAATCCATTTTGGGATCACATCTTGACGTTAAACCACGGTTTATTTACAGGAGAGCAAAAAATATCAAAAACTTGTTAGCTCCTAGTGATGTTTTTATAAGTAAGAGCAATACTACATCGAAAAAGAACTGGCTAGGGCCTAAACCAAAAGGCAACTATATCTGTGGTAATTGCACGATTTGTAAATACCAACATCCTGACAAATACACTTTTTATTCACAAGTAACGAAGGAAGTTTTTAATATTGATGACTTTATTCTATGTACCTCTACACATATTGTATACCTATTGGAATGTGCGTGTGGGTATCAATATGTAGGCAGAACCAAACGCAGCCTTAATGTTCGGATTCAGGAACATGTCAGAAATATTAAAAATGGTTTTGAAAAACATAGTGTATCTAGACACTTCCTGATACACCATAATAAAGATCCGTCAAGTCTCACTTTTAAGGGGATTCAGTTGATTCCTGTAAATAGAAGAGGAGGGGACAGAGTTAAAACATTGTCTTCTAAAGAGACATATTGGATACATAAGTTAGATACTATGTCCCCTAAGGGGTTAAATGAGGATGTGGATATTTGGGCACTTTATTGAATCTTTAGCTCACCACCCCTCTGTACCTAGGGGATGTATCATTTATCTCTGTATCTCTGTTTTCCTTTCTTTATCCTACGCTTTTTTCTAGTTACTGTACATCTTTTTATGCAAGTAATGATGGTGTCTATTTTAAGTCGACTAATATTGTGTTTCTTTTATTCCAGCATGTTTTTAATTATTTATGCTAGGTTTTGTCTATATGTAAGTTTATATTAAATAGGTATTGTTTTGTTTTTGTTTTTTTGTTAGTAAAGTTGTTGTTTTAAAAGTAAACTACACATCTTCCCTATCACGCAGACCATTACCTATTATAGATGATTGGTCTATCCCTAATTGGTTGACCAATAAGGTATCTATGTGAGGTATTTAAGACCTCTGGGTAATGGCCTAATTATTCCCTGAAGAAGTAGTTAATTCTACGAAACTAGTTGGATGTAACATTCTATTGCCTTATATCTGCTTACATTGGCCTTTGTCTATGTGTTGGCCTGTCCTGTTTTTATTTCATCCTGTGTGCTGTTTTGGACACTTGTGAGAGACTTTGTAAGACTGTTCAAACTTCCCTATTGAATCCACCACTGCTGTGAAGACAGCAGCAAGCTGCGTTTTAACCTCTGTGCAGAGGATACACCTGCCGAGGTACAGGAGCAGCTTCATATCGGCTAGGAAGCAGGAGCGATTTCACCGAGCCCCAGTACCAGCTGCTGAACCTGGCTGCATGAAGGCAATCCCCTTGGGAGTGAAAAGACTGACGTCCTGCCCCAGAATTAACTGAGCTGCAGCAGCAGAGGGAAGCAAGCACCTGAATCTACAGCTAACAGCCGAGTGGTAAACAGTGTGATACACACTACATGCTTTTACCAACCTTTTTTTATGTACGCAGATATATTACCCCCTTTTTAATTCTATAATATATTGTTGAATTTGCTTCACTATTTGGCGTTGTGCGCTGTTTTCTTTTGTTTCTATTCTCCTAATAACTTCCTCACCCAAAGCAAAACGGGCTGCCTCTGTCGTTGCCCACGGTCTAAAAGGAATGTGTCCCGTACACCGACCCATCCAACCTCAGCTTTGCTAGGCATGCTTTAAACACTCTTCCATCAACAGCTTTCCCAGGGTCCAGGATTAGAGTTTCCACTTAGGCCCCCTGTGTTGACAGCCTTCTGGAGTGAACAGGAACTTTTTTGACTTCTCCTTCTATAAAAGTTTAGGGATACCAGGACATCACAAGAAACAGGAAGAAATAGTTGCAACAATTGATGGGTCAATCCTTACTTCAGGTACTCTGAAGTGGCATACTCCTCCATTGAAAATTACCTGCAGTAATGGACATTCGGAAATTCTACAGTTTGATCTCATTGATGCGCCTCACTTCCTTGTTATCCTGGGAATGCCCTGATTGACAGAACAGAATCCAAGCATTGACTAGGATATAAATTCTATGAAGTTGTCATCTACGTTTTGTAAGAATCACTGTTTTGCAGAAGCACCCGAGAAACAAATGATGAATCAAGCTGTTTATCTTTGCTCTGGAGTTTTGGAGATCCACCATACAGGTGCCATCGACAACTCATTACCAGAAATAAATCATGGTTTAAAGACATTGTCGATCAAAATGAAAGCCAAATCCCTGCCCCCTCCTTGCTCCTTTGATTGCCAAATTGATATAGAACCCAGCACTAATATCCCTTACAGCAGAATTTATGCACAGGAGAAATCGTGCATGAGTCGCATTGAAGGGCATGAGTCCAAAGAAAGCAATATGGTGGGGAAATATCTCAGGAAGCTTGGGCCTTCAGGATGTTTTGATTTACCTTCTTTTAGGCGGGCCCAACAACCCGTGCCAACCGGCAGGGGAGGGAGGCTCGCTACAGTATCTCTGGAGAGCTGGGACCCGGAAACAACCATGGGCCTAGCAGCCAGACACAGAAGTTGGACCTACCTAATTAGCTGACCAGCTACAATTGACCCTCTTCCAACAGAATGCTGGCCATTTAATGAGAATATATAATTAGACTATTGTATATATATTTCTTGTTCTTCATGCAAGATCTATAACCTGAGCTGATGTGACATGGAAGTAATTACATTGTCTCTTCACAGGTATGTTTTAACCCACTGATTGATCTGCAACCCGTTGTTTTAAAAAGAATTACACCACCCAGCCTTTATTATTGATCTTTGGTATGTTTTGGATGGCATGCTGCTAATCGTCCAACTTGTAACAGGCAGATTTATTGGGGGGCGGGTCATGTGACTGCTTACATGTATACATGTAATATCAGTTTAAGGGAAAGCATTTGCAGGGTAGCATTTGCATCTAAAATGATGCATCTCACTGTGATCATCTTTAATTGAGAATATATAGTTAGACTATAGCTTGACTACAGGTTGACTTGGGACTGCATCTTCTACACAAGACAACAAACGGTGAGCTTATCTGTCCACACTATGATCCCATGCTTGTCAGCCTGTACTTTTTTTTTTTTCAACTTTCATTTTTTATTTGTGGAAATCAAGTATACAGAAACTCACCTCCCATAGGTGTACTTTACAGATTTTCCACTTTTAACAGCCGTTAACAAAAACAGTATCAGACAAATATCATAAGGGGTAACAAAACAGGACAAACAAGACATACTAGACTCACAAGACTGGGGGGAGGACACAGAGGGTGGGGAGGGGAGGAGAGGAGGGGGGGGTGTTCTTGCGGTGTATTGAAGACGGGTCCGGATGGATCAAGGTGACTGCTTCTTGGCGCTGCTGATTTTGCTGCTTACTGTAGCTGCTGAATGGCTCTAGCTAGGGTATCCCTACGTCCATGTCCTGTCTGTCCCATCCAAGGAGAACGCATTTGTTAATATTAATGCAAGATTGTATCGGTGTCCACCCCTGGGATATTGGGTTGGTTTAGCCACGGGCCCCAAACTTTTTGAAATTTAGTGCCAGAGTCATTGACCCAACTCGTCAACTGTTCCATCTGGCAAACTTGCCAAATTCGGTTTCTAATTTTCGGGATAATTGGGATCTCATTCTGCTTCCACAGTGCTGCGATCTCGCACCGGGTGGCGGTCGCGAAGTGCATGACCAATTTGTGTGTCGTTCTAGACATGTCCTGGGGCCGCCTGCCCACGAGGAACAGCCACGGGTCCAGGGGGATCTCTAATTCGAGAATCCCTTGCAACCAATCTCGAATTGCTTCCCAAATCGGGGCCACCCTTGGGCAAGACCACAGCATGTGTGTAAGGTCAGCCAATTCCCCGCACTGCTTTGGGCAGAGCGGCGAATAACCTCTGACAAATTTAGCTAATTTCACTGGGGTATGGTACCACCGCATTAGGACCTTATATGCGTTCTCCTTCAACGTGACACATATTGAGCTCTTTGCGGCAGCTTGCAATATGTGGTCCCATTCTTCGTCCTCTAAGCTATCCCCTAGATCTGTCTCCCATTGTCGCATGTATCGTAGTCGGGGGCGGTCTATATGAGCCGGACAGACTACCTCCCTGTACATCCGAGATGTCAGTCCCCGTGTGTCCGTTGGTCTGGAACACAGCTGTTCAAAATTAGTTTGTGCAGGACGAACAGGAAATTTGTTATAAAATGCCCTGACCTGGAGGAATCTAAATAATTCTGAATTTGGGAAATTTGATGCCTCTTTAAGCCAATCGAACGTCTTGATAGATCCCTTACCCCCCAGGTCCTTTAATCGGTTGTACCCTGCCTGTGTCCACTTTACAAATTTATCGCTCAACAGCCCTGGAGCAAAATACGGGTTGCCCCATAGGGGGGTCATTAATGTGTGGGGGGTGGTTAAGTTAGCTTTAAATTTAGATGTCTCCCAGACCGCTAAAGAGTTCGCCACTGCGCAGAGCGGCGTTCCAATGCCTTTTTTGCATCGTTTTGGTAGCCAGATCAAGTTATGAAGTGCAATTGGCGCACAACATTCTCCCTCCAATTCTGTCCATCTTCTATTTGTGGGGTCCGCATGCCACAAAATGATTTGGGTCAATTGTGCCGCTTTATAGTACGCCATCAAGCAAGGTACCGATAATCCTCCTTTTGTCACTGGTTTTGTCAGTAGATTTTTTGCAATTCGTGGGCGTTTTTTATTCCAAATAAATTGGATGATGTGAGCTTGAAGGGCTTGGATCTCTGATTTAATAACCGGGATTGGTAGGGTTTGAAACAGATATAGCAGCTTGGGCAGCAGGTTCATCTTTATACTATTAATCCTGCCGAACCAAGATATCCCGTAACCCGCCCAAACCCTGAGATCCTCCTTTAGCTTCTTCATCATCTTGGGGAAATTTGCCTTATACAAAGTATTGTAATCCCTGGTGATATATACCCCTAAATATTTGATTGCGGAGGTTTGCCAATGAAAATTAAAATTAAGTTCCAATAATTTTTCAGTTGGTTTTGGCAAATTGATATTGAGCGCCTCTGACTTAGCCTGGTTAATTTTGAACCCTGAGACCGTGCCAAAGGTACCCAGGATCTCAAAGACACTGGGCAGGGACATCAACGGTTTAGAGATAGTTAGGATCACATCATCTGCATATAACGCAGCTTTGTGATGTTGCTCCCCCACTCGGATTCCTGTTATATTGATATTGATAAAGCGCCTCCACGGCGGGAAACGCGTCAGAGTTTTTTAATCCAGTGTGTCTGTCCTTTTTTGGCTATTATGCCTAATAAATAAACTTATTTTTTGCATCAAGCCCTCTTCATCATTTTGGCAGTGCTCTGCTCTTTCACTACCATATATTGGGGCTTAACCTGATGTGGGCTGCGAGGGGTTCAATACAGAGAGCGAAAAGTAATGGGGACAACGGGCAACCCTGACGGGTCCCCCTTCGTATATTAAATAATTCAGAGGGGAAACCCTGATGTCTTACTCTAGCTGTGGGTCCTGCGTATAATGCCATTATTGCCTCTAAAAAGCGGCCTCCGAACCCAAACACTCCCAGCGTCTCTCGTAGGTAAGACCAATCAATACGATCGAATGCCTTTTCGGCGTCCAGGCTCAACACCATTGACGGTATGTTTTTCTTTTTCGCCAGATCTATCAAGTCTATTATCTGCCTGGTGTTATCTGCTGCCTGTCTGCCTGCGATAAAGCCTACTTGATCCGGGTGGATCAGACCCGGAAGGACACTACCCACCCTGTTTGCTATTAATTTGGAAAAGATTTTTATGTCTGAATTAATCAGGGATATTGGCCGGTAGCTCTTGCAGTCTGCCGGGTCCTTACCGGGTTTGTGGATCACTGAGATAGACGCCTGGAGCATCTGGGCCGGGAAGGGCTCTCCCTCCAGGATCCCGTTAAATAATTTCAGTAACTGTAGGGCTAGTATTTTACAAAATTTTTTGTAATACAAATTGGAATAGCCGTCAGGACCTGGGGCCTTCGCTGGTTTGAGGGACTTAATTACCTCCGTTATCTCTTCCAGGGTGAAATCACCCTGTAGGGCCGCTTTCTCGACCCTGCCCAGGGTCGGGAGTGATGCCTCAGACAGGAACCTCTTTAAGGTAGCCGATGTTTTTTGGTTGTGGGTGACCTTGTCTCCATCATATAGTGTAGCATAGTATTTTCGAAAAGCTTCCACTATCTGTCTCGGATCGGAGGCAAGATCACCCCTCTGAGTTTTTATTGCCGCTATCCGGAAATTTGGAAGCTTGTTTCGGAGCTTATTGGCTAGTAAGGTATCTGGCTTGTTGGCTTTTTCATAGAATCTGCGCTTGGACCAAGCTAACTCCTTCTCGGCCCGGGATGATAACACTAGATTAAGGGCCGCCTTAGTATCTATCAATTCTTGCCACGTGTGCTGATTTTTATCTACAGAGTGCTGTGCAGTGAGGAGTGTTAGTTTCGCCTGCAGCTCTTTTATTTTGGATGCTTTCTCCCGCTTCCGCTTACCAGCTATGCTCATGAGAAATCCTCTGAGAGTAGCCTTATGGGCTTCCCAGAGCGTGGCTTGCGATTGTACGCTTCCTATATTTTCTCTGAAGAAATCCTTTATCCGATCCCTTACCGCCCGTTCAGTATCGGGGGCCTTGAGAAGAAGCTCGTTAAGCTTCCAATTTGCTCCGGGTCTCTCCAGCCCTGTCAACATGCACCTCAGCTCAATAGGCGCGTGATCGGACCACGAGATCTCATGGACCTCTGTATGGCCCACCACTGGAACCACTCTGTTTGATACTAGAAAGTAGTCTATTCGGCTATATCTGTCGTGGGGGTGTGAGTAAAAAGTGTATTCTCGGGCCGTTGGATGTTGTTCTCTCCACACATCCGTCAGTTGACAAACATGTAGGCCGTCGCGTATGGTTAGTAAGTCCTGTCCGTGGGCAGTGTTAAGTTGGGTGCATCTGTCCAAGTCAGGGTCTAGTGTACGATTTAGATCTCCCGCAAGGAAGATACTTCCTTTTGCCAAATTATGTAATTTGACGAAAAACTGCTCGAAAAACGTGGGGTTTTGCTCACAAGGAGCATAAACGGACGCTAATGTGACTTGTTGGCCTTGTATAGTGCCTGTTAAGATCACGAATCTACCCTGAGAGTCAGCGAAATGTTTCTCTATGGTAAAGGCGAGCCTGTTGTGTATAATAATCGCCACACCCCTTTTTTTGACATCTGCGGATGCAAGATAATATGTTCTAAAACTTTTATCGAGGAACCTTGGGTGGTTTAGGCGGGAAAAATGCGTTTCTTGGAGAAAGATAATGTCGGCCTTCCGCCGGTTATAGTCCCTAAAAGCAATTCTCCGTTTAGAGGGGCTATTAAACCCCTTCACATTATGGGAAATCATTATAATATCGTTACTCATCTGAGCTGTGTGTTGTGTGTATGCTACGTAACGGCTGATGTCCCTGTAGGGTTCTTTGCGCCTGCTGGAGTCTTCGCCGGCCATCTTCTCGCATTTTCTGGGGGGGAAGATACATGAGGGGAGGGGGGGAACATCCAGACAGACATAAACAACACATATAAACAGTGGTCTCAGAGCCTCGGTACCAGTACCCCGGCTGTGAGACCATCGCCCTTGGGTACTCAGTGTAGGCGGCCAGGTACTCCCTCCCCCCCTGCCCCCCTCCCTCCCTCACTGGAATCCCCTCCCAAGGGACTTTGCCGGTCATTGGGGTTGATGTCCTTTCCCGTTCCGGCTGTCGGTCCATGCAGGAACAAAAGCAGGCTCGAACCCCGCTATCCAGCCTCCCTCCTATACATTCTTCAAACAACAACTAGCAAACAATGCTTTCCTATGATCATTCCTTTGCCCTACTTACTCCCCTTTAATAACCTACCTCTCCCCCTTGTAATACATTATCCTTGTACCCCTAATTGGAGCTAATAATCCCGCCTCTGTGTCTCTGTGTGGCGCCTCCGGCCTTTGCTTGGCCTGGTCCTATGTATCCCTCCACCCTCAGTGGCCGCTGACCTCAATGAGCGGGACCACCAACTACAGAGATGAACCGACTGCACCGGAATCGAGCCTATATTGGTTACCTGGGGCCTTTTGATCTACTTCTTGTTCTCGCTCCCTCCCTTCTATTTTCCCGTGTGTATTGCCTTCTCACCTCTGTCTTTCTCTTATTTAATCACTTTCCTATCTCCGATCTCTCTCCACTTCGTCCAGAAATTCTTCTCTTAAGCTAACCTACTCTTACCTTCCACTATTTCACCTTCCCCTCCTTTCCTGATAACCTACCTACTCCTCTCTACTTCACCTCCCTACTCCTTCCCTCTCCGCTTTCTCCTCCAACCCATCTACCTACTACTATTCTCCTTCTATCCACTTACCCTAAACCACCTATTTAATCTACTTACCCCTTCCGATCTCGCCCTATTACACGTCCCCCTCCTTCCTTTCCACCTCACTGTCCCCTCTCTCCCTATATAACCCACCCTATCTGCGCTGCCCGTGCCCCTCTTATCTGTTTCTCCCCACTGCCCCCCTCAGCTCTGTAATAAAACATGTCCATCAAAGGTTCTTTTATTTGCCGCCGGTGCAGTCCATGGTGACCTCCGCGTGGTGCTCCGTTGCCGTCACTGTCCTGCTTCCTGGTCTGTGTGCACCTCCAGGCTTCCTTCCCTTTTCTGCCGGGATCTCCGCTACTCCCGGCGGCCCCCGTCTCCCCACCGACGGCTCCCTCACTCGCCGGCGCCTGCTTCCGGCTCCTCGCGATGACGTCGCGGCCAGGATCTCTTCTGCTCCTTGCCACCTCCAAGATGGCCGCTCCGGGTCCCGCCCCCTCCGGTGACGCATTTCCTCTGGGCGCCATCCTGGATTTGACAACTCACCAAGGCGGACGCATCATCTACAGGGCCTCCCGCTCACCTCGATCTTCCCGCCTTCCTGGTTCTGCGTTCCAGGGTGCCTGCGCTGTCTCCGCCATCTTGGTTGCCATGCCATCTCCACGAGGTAAGTCCAAAAGAGTTTTTTTTAACAGGTGCCCGACATCCCGGGTATGCGGCATACACCAGCTCCGGGAGGGGGGGGGAGGGGGGGGGGGCGAGGTGCATTAGTCCAGGGCAAAGGTATATAGTTCTTGACTTTTTGAACATTAAACTGACAACTTCATTAAAGCACAAACTGTGATGAAACATAATAGTTATACTTTTCCTCAACCGTGAGTGGCCCCTTCATCAGCTGTGCTTCCGACTGTGGTCCAGGATGGTGCCGGGGCCGGCTCTTCCGTCTCAGAGGCCGTGGGGGTCAGCCGTAGCCCCAACTTCTTGAGGAACGCCTCACCTTCTCCCGGGGTTTTCATACTGATTGGGCGTCCATTTTTAATCACCATCAGCCCGAAGGGAAATAGCCAACGGTAGCGGATGGCCTTATCCCTGAGGCATTTAGTTATGGGCCACAGCTCTCTTCTCCGGGCTAATGTAATTGGGGCAATGTCCTGAAATACTGCAATTTTGGTGCCCTCAAATTCTCTCAGGGGTGCATTCCTTGCGTGCTGCAGCACCGCTTCCCTAGTCTTATAGTGATGGAGCCGCACTATAATGTCCCGCGGTCGTTCTGTCGGTTGTGGCTTTGACCGGAGCGCCCGATGGCATCTATCCATTCCCAGTTTATCCTGCGGGGAATCCGGGCACATATGGGCGAGCCACAGCGCCACGAACTCCTCACAGTCTCCCACAGTCTCTGGGACGCCCCGCAGGCGGACATTGTTGCGCCGGTCGCGGTTTTCTGCGTCTTCTTGTCTGTCTTTTAATTCGTTAATTTGCGCCTGCAGGTCCGCTGTCTTTTTTGTATTGCGCAGGCCAACCTTGGCGTTAGCATCCACCTTCACTTCATGCTCCTGCGTTCTTGCCCCCAGGCTCCCTACCTCCTTTCCCAGGGCTCTAATTTCAGCCTGCAACATGGATTTTAAGTCTGTATATAGTCTTTCAAAATCGCAGCGTCTTACCGGCAGAAGACCCTGATCTTCCCCTGTATCCCCCTCCTCTGATTCTGATCCAGTGCGGGAGGTGGGTGCCCCTGCTGCCGTGGCTCTGCTCGGTTTACCTCCGCCAAAATACTCTGGGAGCCCCTTTTTTTTAGGGGTTTTAGCTATCTTTTTTGACATCCTGGATGTTTAGTTAGTATAAGGTGGTGCTTTTATTTAAGTCTTGCCAGTTTTGTTGTTCGCTTTTTTAGAAAAACAGGGAGTGAGGCACAGAGCTCTCAGTTCAAGCTTCCATGCTCCTTGCTTCCCCGTCAGCCTGTACTTTTAACCCCCCCCCCCCCGTACACCTTATTTACTGCAGCCTCTCTCAACAGACTGCACACAACTGCCCCCACCCCGCAACCAACTTACTCTGCAAACCCTGAATAGGCCCTAGCATTGCAATGCAGCAAAACATTTTGGAAAGGAAAAGGTATCTCTGCTGTTTAGTCTGCACACACTCACTTGGCTCACAACACCTTCATGCAACATTACCTACCTCTGTGATAATCAACCCGCTATGTATCTCAAATTTGTTCTTGCTTGTGGCCTCATGGAAATGTTACTCTCTCAATCCATTACAATCCCCTCCCTCATGGCCCACACCCAATATCATTATACACCCTGGATTACTCAAAAGCCTTGCACTATCTCTTGAATGTTGGTGGAGAACTCTGAAAACCAGCACACCAACAACCGCACACTCTAATGGCAAACGTCACAAATTTACAACTTGCAAACAACTACTCAAAATTCTACTCATACTGTTACTCTCTTTAGAAGGTGATATTGAACTGAACCCAGACCTCCCTTTTCAACTCTGTCCAATATTTCTGAGAATACCCCCTTCAAATCCAAAAAAGATCTATATGTCGCCCATATAAATATCTGGAGTCTGCTGCCCAAACTGGATGAACTAAGGGCAAGGTGCCTAATGCATAAACCCAAAGCCATTGTTCTCTCAGAAACATGGCTAACCCCTGAAACCCTTTATGCTAATATCGCCATTCAGGGATACTCCATTTCAAGGAAAGATAGGTTAAAGAAAGGAGGAGGGGTGTTATATTATATTGCAGACACCTTACAATTTACACAGTTAAATTGCCCTTCAAGCCCACCCTCTTTTGAAATCCTAATTGGCAAAATCTGCCTCCCCTTTTCTAATGAAGAAAAAAGAAGTGCAAGCGCAAATAACACTACTCAAAGTGAACGTGATAAACAAAATATATACTGTCCTTAACAGAAAGTGCAGCTTCCAGAACAGGACTCAATCCCAGTCCAGATAACAAATGGCAAAAAAACAACAGGGTCGCAAATTTCATCCAGGACATGAAAAAGAATAAAAAGCAAAAAATAGTGCAACACTGTATATTAATATAAAACAGTATGGGTTAATCTTTGAATGTTAGACTTGCATGTTCCACATGATAAACAGGCAGTTTGGATATATAGAGAAACCAACTCTGAATCAGTCCAGGTAAGTTATAAGTGTCTTTGAGGTAAGCATTCAGACCATCCTGGGTCACAACACAGGAGCTAGGCAGACGATACTCCCAAAGCAGCCTTAGATCCTGCAGCACGGCCGATAGGCAGTCACTGGGCTGAGTAATGAAGTCCACCAGCAATGAATGAATGCCCCCCAAAGTCTCTGTACTGCACGACTCCACCCTACGCTTTTCAACTGTCCATCTTCCTCAGGGGTAATCAGCCCCTGAGGAAGACGGCCAGTCGAAACGTGTAGAGTGGAGTTGTGCAGTACAGAGACTTTGGGGGGCATTCATTCATCTAAGGCTGCTTTGGGAGTGTCGTCTGCCTAGCTCCCCTTTTCTAAGCCTGTCCTGATTGCTGGCATCTACCGCCACCCTAAAGCCCCTCCACAGTCCCTGACTGATATCACCCAGTTTCTTGGCTCCATTTCCTCTCTGAATGAGAAGAGTGAGCTGCTAGTTCTTGTGGATTTCATCTAGAATTGGCTTGACCTTAAAAAATACAAAATCCAGATACAAAGCAAGTCACTTAACCTATCGCAACTCATTTCCCAACCCACGCGGACAAACCTGAAATCTCACAACTACTCCTTGCTAGACTGGTTTCTCTCCTCAAATCCCAGAAGAATTCAATCCTCTGGTATCCTTCCTGACATTTTCAGTGACCACGCAATAGTGTACTGTGTAAGGAAAATTAATTAAATCACCCCAATCAAGCCCTAAAGTTCTCCTCACTAGAACATTTAGAAACTTTAACCCACAAAAGTTTCTGTCTAACCTTACCAACTGCCCTTGGTACAGAATCGACTTAATTCCCGACCCCGATTCTGCTCTTGACTATTTCCAATCCGAGTTCTTAAAACTCTGTGATACCCATGCCCCACTATGCAGAATAAGAGTAGGGGAGGCCCACTTTCCATGGGTTACAACTGACCTTATAGTGCTCTACCATTTCAAGGATGCCTTGTGAAAATGCCACAATGTAACTGGCACTACCAAGGACCTTAATAATTACAGATGCCTGCGGAATATGTGCAGAAGGCAAACAAGACATGCAAAAGCACAATATTACTCTGACAATCTTCGCCAGAATACATCAAACCCAGATAACTTGTGGAAGGTTATCCATAATATATACCAGCCTTGTAGCCATCAACAACCAAGTAATATCACTATGGAGGATATTACTCTGACAAATCCCACTGACATTGCAAATGCATTCAATGATTACTTTGTGGGGTGTGCTACTAACTTATTAGCGAAACGCAACCCAAACCACAAACATGAACCTCATTCTGAGAGTACCCCTATAGCTCCACCATCTCCCAACACTGCTCATCATTTTCAATTTGTCCCAGTATCTGAAGAGGAGATTACATAAGAGCTCCACAAATCAAAACTAAGCAGCCAATGTGGACCTGATTTACTGCAATCTAAGTTCCTAAGACTTGGTGCCCCAGCTATTGCCAAACCAATTACTTCCATAGTCAACTCTATTCTGTCTGCATGCCATATCCCTAAGACCTGGAAAACTGCCAGAGTTGTCCCAATCTTCAAAAGTGGGGACAAAAACACTGTCTTAAACTATAGACCAATCTCTCTTCTCCCAATACTATCCAGAGTCATGGAAAAATGTGTTCACTCCCAATTAAGTAATTACTATACCAAGACAAATTTCCCTAGCCAATTCCAACCTGGCTTTTGCCCCAAACACTCCACAGTAACTACACTGCTAAAAGTTTCCAATGAGATCCAGTGTGGAATTTAACTGGAACAACTCACTGGTGCAATATTCCTAGATTTTGCAAAAGCTTTTGATACTGTTAATCATGTTATCTTGCTTAACAAACTCAAGTGCTCTGGAATAAGGAAGCATGTTTTCAACTGGTTTCATTCTTACCTATCAGGTAGATCCCAACATGTGTCTATATTAGGCTCTAACTCCAATCCCTTGGATATCACCTGTGGTGTCCCGCAAGGCTCTATTCTGTGACCCCTGAAGATCATCAATGATCTTCCTACAGCTTGTAAGGGAGCTTCAATACACATGTATGCAGATGACACAATCTTATATGCACACAGCCCTAGCCTCTTCGACCTTGAACACATACTGTACTTCAGTCTGACTTTTTGAGACTTGAAAATTGGATTTCCCACAACAAACTGTTTCTAAACACTGACAAGACCTGTAACAATGGTATTTGGGACCAAGGCTAAATGTTTCCAATGACTGAGCTCCAGATCAGAACCAATGCTAACACCACCCTAACTCCTGTTACTAGTTTTAAATACTTGGGCATATGGTTTGACTGCCATTTAACATTTGGGATGCACATTGATATCCTGACATCCAAAACCTATGCCAAACTAGGTGTACTTTATAGGAACAAATCCTCCCTAAGTCTGCTGCTCAGAAAGCGGATCGCACAGCAGATGCTAATGCCAATTATCGACTATGGGAACATAGTATACGGCTTGGCACTCCAAACCCACCTTAGCAAACTTGATACCCTCTACAAATCACCACCCTAACACCTGTCACTAGTTTTAAATACCAGGGCTTATGATTTGACTCCCACTTAACATTCGGGATGCACATTGATACCCTGACAACCAAGACCTATGCCAAACTAGGGGTACTTTACAGGAACAAATCCTCCCTAAGTCTCCTGGTCAGAAAGCGTATCGCACAGCAGATGCTAATGCCAATTATTGACTATGGAGACATAGTATATGGCTCAGCTCCTCAAACCCACCTTAGCAAACTTGACACCCTCTACAATTCAATTTGTCGTTTTGTTCTCCAAAGCAACTACAACACACATCACTGCGAAATCGTCAAAGAACTAGATTGGTCAACACTAGAGTCTAGGCGCAAAGTTCACCTTTTCTGTCTTGCCTTTAAATTCTTCATGGGCAAGCTAGCCAGCTACCTGAACAAGCTCCTCACCCCTACCACTTGCAGCACTTATCACCTGAGATCAGACTCCAAAAGACTATTCATGGTCCCAAGGCTCAACAAAGTATCCGGACGTTCCTCCTTCTCCTTCCGTACACCCCAAAACTGGAACAACCTACCAGAGACTCTCACATCCACCACCAGTTTAAGTTCTTTCAAATCTAAAGCTGTCTCACATTTTAACCTGGTCTGTAACTGTTTCATACGCTCATAATATATATTTTCTTTAACTGTTCACGCAATGTCTTGTATATAATGTATACCCTGTTCATTTATGTAACTGTACTTGTAACCATGTATTATTTGTTTTACTCTGTGCCCAGGACACACTTGAAAATGAGAGGTAACTCTCAATGTATTACTTCCTGGTAAAATATTTTATAAATAAATAAATAAAAAATAAATAAATCAATATTCCATTTTGTTCTCCAATGAAACTACGACACACATCACTACGTAGTGCTCAAAGAACTAGATTGGTCATCACTTGAGTCTAGGTGCAAAGTTCATCTCTCCTGACTTGCCTTCAAATACTTTCTGGGCAAGCTACCCGTCTACCTGAACAAGCTCCTCACCCCTACCACATGCAGCACTTATCATCTGAGATCTGACTCCAAAAGACTGTTCATGGTCCCAAGGTTCAGCAAAGTATCCGGCCGCTCCTCCTTCTCTTACCGTGCACCTCAAAACTGGAACAATCTACTGGAGACTCTCACAGCCACCACCAGTCTGAGTTCTTTCAAAACTAAAGCTGTCTCGCATATTAACCTGTTACATACACCTATGATATATATTATCTTTAAATGTGCAATGTTTATATATAAAGTATACCCTGTTCCCTTATGTAACTGTATTTGTAACCATGAATTATTTGTCATCATATCTCTATGCCCAGGACATACTTGAAAATGAGAGGTAACTCTCAATGTATTACTTCCTGGTAAGACATTTGATAAATAAATACATTTCCACAGAGGTGTGCACCAACTATAATGCACAATATAATAAAACCTTATACATTCTTACCTTATCCTAGTCCCAAGGTCATAACAGTTGCAAATCTACATGTCATTATCAAGAACATGCACAAACAGTAGAAGTAAGTGTAGTGGTACTCAGGATTGTACATTAATACAGGACTGGTATATTAAGTAATCGCCAAATCCTTAAATCATTTCTCAAATGTCAACTTAAACTGAACAAGGGAAGAGGCATCCTAATGACATTCTGGCATCAGGACCCAGCTTGCCATTTTTAAGAAAATGCCTTAATTTGCTTAAAGCTTCAACATCACTCTCGTTACATGAATATAAAGAAATATGTTTTTGAAAATGAAAACAATTTCTAAGCATGACACTAATGTATGAGCAATGTGTCCAATCCTGCTTTTGTTCCTGTAACTGTATAACACTGTAACAACATTAAATAATTATATAAGTCTGTAAAATAATCAGTAATTATAACTATTGACTTACAGAAATTAAGCAATTCCCCCCTCCCTTCCCCTTCGCCCCCCCCCCCTCTTCACCTCCCTCTTCTTCCCCTTCCTTCCCCCCCCTCCACTTTCCTTCTCCTCTTCATTCCTTCTCCTTGTCTCTTATTTTCATTCATGTACATTCCTCTACATGTATCTTTCTCATGTTTCCTCCATTGGTTTTGCCTTTTGTTATATAAAACAATTTGTATTATTCTATTTAATAGATATTTTATAACTGCAATAATGTCATATCACCAAGGTGCATACATATATTATATGACAGGATCAACTTTGACCTTATTATATTGGTGTACAAGATTATCAAATGGTAACACCACGTCAGGGTTTATTATATATTCATCTTTATGTTTATTGATGGATATTTATACCTATCCTTGCTCTTGGTGATAATTGACAGATTCATAGGGGTTAGTCCTTGTTTTAATGTTAATGTTTTTGTTCTGATGTTGATGTTTTTGTTTTGATACAAATATCTTGACTCAAATTTAAACATCTAAACATTTATTTGTAGACACAGTTTAGTTATATTGAGATTCATTTGTCAGGAGCAATACAGCCTTAGATCCTTGTTTTAGTGTAATATTTATTTTGTTAATATATGTTTTTTATTCACAATTTGTTTTAGGGGTATAATGGTTAGAATATCATCTGTCCATTTTTGATATGTTACATATTTCAAATGCATGTTCGATATCCCTTTAACTTATTTGTTGTTTTTATGTTACCTTTCATTCCCTGCGACGCTTGGTATACACTCCCCACATCTTGGTGAGATTGTTCAGTAATTAAATATGCAGTAGGTGGGAACTACTGGGTGTATACCAAGCCACTGGTTAGAGCGCAGGGTCTGATGGGTATTTTAAGCCGGTGTTTTCTTTAATATATGCATCAATACAATCCACACAATTATAAGTAATTAGCTACGTTGCCGGTCAATCCGTTCTCCTGTAATTGATCGTCAAAGATTTTGCTTGGGGGTTCACTAAATGGCTGTGGGTGAAGCAGAAGAGGATCAAAGATGCAAAGTTCCATGGGGAAGATCATGCGACCAGGCAGTCAATAGATACAATTGGTGCACTGCTAGAGAGGGGGCAGGGCTCAAAAAGGGGTGTGCCTGTTTCAGAAGAGGAAGGGGATGTGATTTTGTAAATTGTTGCTATAGAAGCAAAAAAATGCTTGTTACATTATAATACATTAAACAATTCATTTAGAGTTGTTTTTTAAAAAAATGCTACAAGTATTTTCTCATAGTACAGAACTGATTTATTAAAAAAAAAAAACACACATGTAGGATATTGCTTGGTCTGCAGCTTTAACTCTCTCTTTCAACCTGTGTTAACTGCAAATCACAAAAGAGTGCTCCTAAAGCAGTGGATTTCCACCTTTTTTTGGTTAAGGAACCCTACAATTATATTGTGAAATTCTGTGGAACCCCAACTCTCTCTAATAACGTGTCTGAGATCAGATACATTGTAAGGAACCCCAACCCTCTCTAATAGCACATCTGAGATCAGATGCATTGTAAGGTGTGGATCACAACTTGCAAAGCTGCCAGAGGTAAGTGGAGGGGGACACACTCTAACTCCTTACTCCTCCCCTTAATACTCCTCCCCCTCCCATTTCTGAGGCCGCTAGCCTTAACTCCTTACAGTCACCCACTTATGGCCTACCAGTGGGGGGGGGCGGCAGTGGGGGGACAGGGAAGGAGAGGGGCACCACAGTCATGGGTGCTCTACGACAATAGCTCCTGGCTTATTTCCCTAGATGTAGGTACTAATCCCTTCCTTCTGTTTTATGTTCGTGTTTCTGTTACATTTCAACATTGACCACCCACCTTGCTACTTTCTCTTCCTTCCCCATCCATCATTTGATTCCCCCCCATATGTCACTTAGTGGTCAGTTCCTCAGTATCATTCTCCTGATCTCCAGCCATTTGAACCCACCTGACTGCTTTCTATACTGCTGCATGCCTTCCATGTCTTGGTAAAACCTTATTTCCATCCCTAAAATCATTGTCCGATAGTGCCTCTTCAGTTCAGCATTCAAAACACAGCATGGAAAACATAATGAATATAACATCTCCAAATCCATATACCCTCTGTACCATATTTTGTAAACCTAATGCACTTATAATTCCCATACTCTCTCTCTAACCTCCCATCATACCACCAAAATGGTATTGTTTTAATGGTAATACCTTTCTCCAAATGTCTACTTTTTATGTCTCGTGAGCTTATATCTCCATTAAATAATTATATAAGTCTGTAAAATAATCAGTAATTATAACTATTGACTTACAGAAATGAAGCATTATCAAGTGGCACCAGTAACATTACTCCACACTGTTTTTGTCAAGTAGTGTCAATAAGTGCAGAAATGTTTGTAGTTTTTTCAGTCCTTAAATGCCATTGTAAATAAACAGCAGCCTTCCTACAGTACATCGCACTAATATTGCCATTGCCTCTGCGTCCAATAGTCTTGAGTTTATCTACCAATACTGTATCAATCAATACATTAAACCATGAATGTTTCCATTAAATAGCATTCACAGCCTTCTGAATAGAGGAACTGAGGAAATTAGAGATATAGATCATTATGGTTTAAATTTTAAGTAGTGAAGTGTTAATACTACTAGTAACACTTAACTATTTTATTCTACGTTTTATTGTCCAGAAATGCTCATAGTAGAAATATAATTTGTTTTATTTATGACTAAATCACATTATTATATAATGCAGATGGTGAATGAACAGTGACAACGAAAAAGCATGCACACATTGAAAATAATACTTTGGGAAATAACTTTGAGATATAGAAGAGAAGACAAACACTCAAACCTGTTTCAATCCCTTGAATATCATCTAATGTAACAGCTACTTCCTCATAGCATGCTTTTGATTACATTATTAAAATTATTGTGAGCTGCTGGTTGCGGAAACGTCTCAAGAGAGTTCAAAGGAATGGCAAACAGTATGGCGAGAGTCCTAACTGTCTATTTACAGGCATCTATAACAGCACCACTTGGCCTACGTAGCCTGCCCATTTTCTTACCTCGGACCCAATGAGATCCTTGGCATCTCCTCATATTTTGAATGGCGACTGTCCCAAATAGGTTTTTATTCTTTTCTTTATTCAGCGCCCCTAGACAATGCCATGGTAATGTGACACCATGTGACGCTGGGATTACAGAGGAGCAAGAGGGCGGCAGAAAGGAAGCAGCTGACACAAGCAAGTGACTTCCCATTAGGTCCTATAGACCCGAGAGTGCGGCAAAAGCATATGGAGGCGGCAATGTTTGCCGCCCCAACATTTTGCCGCCCTAGACCCGGGCGTAGCGGGAAATCTGACACTGCCTGTATTAGTCTCCGCCCTCTCTGTTGGGAGTCTATTCTGTAAATCAACCACCCTTTCCATGAAGTTCTTCCTCGTACAGATGTAGCATCCAGTAACATGATATGATGCGTAACACTGCCGCATTATTAATGCAAATTGTACCATAAGCACCATTGAAAACGATGGTAACACGTGACTTATTTCCTTAAAGTATGCAGTATTTTCTGCATTAGTTCTTGTGTTATTCCACATTAATTCCACATAAACAAAGAGATTTGTTTGTATGACATGTAGCTGCACACAGTCTTTTGCAACACAATTTATATTGTACTGAAGGACAGATATTATGATATAGCATTGGATATCCTATATGCAGCTGTGTAATTTGTTGATGGATTATAATCTAAAGCAATAACAGCAGCTGGAATAGTTTTCTTTCCCCTAAACCTCAATTTAACATGTTAAAATATGAATGATAAAAGCCATTATAGAGTAAATAAGCATGTACGTACGGGCCAAGGGGAAACAACAACCCCCTAGGGATTATGAAGTATAGCATTCTATCTGGTTAAGGAATGTTTTCTAGAGTCTATTTTTGTTTATTCCATAAAAAACACACAACATTTATCCAAATTTTCTACTCTGAAAAATAAGAGTTCTCTACATTATACAGCTAAAAAATAACTCAGAATTATTAATAGTGATGCCAAAAATTACTTAAATCAGATACTAAACCCTCACCTTGTTAGAGTATTAATCTTTTTTACTTTGTTCCACAGCCAAATGTTAACTTCAAATCTATCGATGGAATGTGGCTATTAGATTCATAAGCTTCTTTTACAACTCTTTGAAGTTTTGAAAGCTTAATTTGAAGTATTTGTCTTACACAGTATTACTGGTATACTGTATGTCATACTTGTGAAATCAACACAGGAAATTAAGATACTCTTATTTATAGAAATAAAAAAGTACAGTATGTGCTACTCCAGAAGTCCTCCAGTGGGGAAGGGAAAAGGGAAAAATAAATATCGTGTACAGTAATACTGTATATCTTGAATAAGTAGAAAAAAAATAAGAAATACACTCACATGGAATACCTAAAAATGGGCATATAGGATGTAATCTCCGAGTAGTATGGCGTTACAAATCTTTATCTCATGAGATCAATGTCAGGAGGATATACCATGTAGAAGAAGAGACACAAATATCTAGAGTAATACAGTATGTCCAAAATGTGTAATATAAAAAGGACACGTGTCAGTTGCACTCACAAAACATATACTGTATACAAACAAAAGTTCTTAACCAGTCTCACGGTACTGATGATCTTGTCTGAAGCTGATGGAACACTCCGTTTTGTCCTTTCTGTAGCACTTCTGCAGTAACACAGACTTTTTTTTTTGCTTATAGTCTGTGTTTGGGACTTGCAAGAGAAAGTTTAGTATAGATCTCATATCAATTGGTAGGTTATTAGTGTGTATTGACTATTTAAGCGCCAACAGTATCTATCTATCTATATATATATATATATATATATATATATATATATATATATATATATATATATATATATATATATATATGCACACACAAACCCAGCAAGCTCAAACGCCCACACCCACTTAATCTTGACTATATGTAATGCCACATAGACTGCCACTGGGCTGTGGCAAGTGAATATAACAAACGACAGGGGGTGCCCAGTGCTACATCCAAATGACAAAACATACATGGTAATAATTACAAGAAATAATGCTTCAGTACTAATAATAATGCTAATACTAATAATAATAAAATATGTTTTTTTTAGTTAGATATTTTGGCCAAAGCATCATAAGCCTGCACACCAAATTGTCAAGGTAAACCATAATAAGTGCAAGTTCTACACTACACTGCATTCTGTTCCCTATACCTCTGTATGAGGGGGAAGAACCATAATAGTACCCATGATGGGACGCCACCAATTTAAGCCCCCGGACAAAGCAAGGGGTAGCGAAACGTACGTCGGGGCTGTGTTTGTACTCCCCTGGAACCCCCCAACCTGGCTCAGGACTATCAGTGGATACTGACCCCTACAACTTTGTTACCACTCCATTTCTTTCACAGGACATCTATACTGTACCTATCATCATGTGGTGACTATTGTACTGATATAGCATGGTTCTTGTATTGTGTTTATTTTACACAAATTCTACTCTGTTGTTGGTTGTATAGTGGTACTACATTGGTAGATTACTTCAGTGTCCCTAATCTAGATTAACCCCTCTAATTTTGACCGGCCGGTCAAGGGTTTAAAGAGCAGGTTATTTTACATTTTTGGTCTCATTGTAGAATGCACTATATTTAAATTTTTGTGCATCAACCTGAATCAATGTTTCTTGGGGTTCCGTGGGGACTGTTTTAATATTTTGTAATCCATGTGCTTCTTCATTGAATAAACTCTATTACTATTTATTTTTGCTTGAGTGCTTTTGGTGGGATTCTTTTTTCTCATTCATTATTTTGTCCCCAGCACCGTCATCAGGTCATAATAAATTGTTAATTTGATCTTACATTTTGATTATAGCAATCTTGAGTTATTTTTCTAGTTAGTTGCAGGCTTATTTGTTTGTTGTGATATATATATATATATAGTATTCTGCTTTAACCAGTCTTCACACTCCACTTACAAATTGCATACAATTTGATCTATAACCATCAAAACAGTTGTAATAAGAGAGTCAATGGCAGATATTTTACACTCCTTCAAAACCTAAAATATACAAGATCTCTGGATTTCAAAACCTTTAGCAAGTAATCACAGATTTTTTGAAAAGTGTCTTGCCCTGTTACATGCGGAATATTGCACCTTTAAACAAAGTACTGTGTATAGCTTAAATCTCAGCCATGTACTGAACAACTTTTTTTCTAAGTTTTTTATCAATCTTTACAAAATAAAAATTGTGAATTTTTTTTATTATTTATTTATTTATAAAATATTTTACCAGGAAGTAATACATTGAGAGTTACCTCTCGTTTTCAAGTATGTACTGGGCACAGAGTAAAATAAATAATACATGGTTACAAATTCAGTTACATAAATGAACAGAGTATACATTATATACAAGACATTGCATGCACAGTTAAAGAAAATATATATTATGGGCGTATGAAACAGTTACAGACCAGATTAAAATGTGAGACAGCCTTAGATTTGAAAGAACTTAAACTGGTGGTGGATGTGAGAGTCTCTGGTAGGTTGTTCCAGTTTTGGGGTGCACGGTAGGAGAAGGAGGAACATCCGGATACTTTGTTGAGCCTTGGGACCATGAACAGTCTTTTGGAGTCTGATCTCAGGTACTGCAAGTGGTAGGGGTTAGGAGCTTGTTCAGGTAGCTGGGTAGCTTGCCCATGAAGAATTTAAAGGCAAGATTGGAAAGGTGAACTTTGCGCCTAGACTCTAGTGATGACCAATCTAGTTCTTTGAGCATATCTCAGTGATGTGTGTTGTAGTTGCATTGGAGAACAAAATGACAAATTGAATTGTAGAGGGTGTCAAGTTTGCTAAGGTGGGTTTGAGGTGCCGAGCCATATACTATGTCTCCTTAGTCAATAATTGGCATTAGCATCTGCTGTGCGATACGCTTTCTGACCAGGAGACTTAGGGAGGATTTGTTCCTGTAAAGTACCCCTAGTTTGGCATAGGTCTTGGTTGTCACGGTATCAATGTGCATCCCGAATGTTAAGTGGGAGTCAAACCATAAGCCCAGGTATTTAAAACTAGTGACAGGGGTTAGGGTGGTGTTAGCGTTGGTTCTAATCAGGAGCTCAGTCACTGGAAGCTTTAAAAATTTAGTCTTGGTCCCAAATACCATTGTTACAGTCTTGTCAGTGTTTAAAAACAGTTTGTTTTGAGAAATCCAGTTTTCGAGTCTCAAAAAGTCAGACTGAAGTATGTGTTGAAGGTCGGAGAGGCTATGGCTGTGTGCATATAGGATTGTGTCGTCTGCATACATGTGTATTGAGGCTTCCTTACAAGCTGTGGGAAAATCATTAATGAACACTGAGAAGAGTAGGGGCCCCAGAACAGAGCCTTGCGGGACACCACAGGTGATATCCAGGGGGTTGGAGTTAGAGCCTGAGATGGACACATGTTGGGATCTTCCTGATAGGTAGGACTGAAACCAGTTTAAAGCATGCTTCCCTATTCCAGAGCTCTGGAGTTTGTTAAGCAGGATAGCATGATCAACTGTGTCAAAAGCCTTTGCAAAATCTAGGAATACTACCAGTGAGTTGTCCCCGTTCCATTCCACACTGGATTTCATTGCAAACTTTTAGCAGGGTAGTTACGGTGGAGTGTTTGGTACGAAACCGAGATTGGAATTGGCTAGGGAAATTTGTCTTGGTATAGAAATCGCTTAATTGGGAGTGGACACATTTTTCCATGATTTTGGATAGAATTGGGAGAAGTGAGATTGGCCTGTAGTTTGAGACAGTGTTTTTGTCTCCACTTTGTCTCCAAAATGGAATACTTCAGCAGATATACTGTATAAATAACATTCAAGGAAGAAATAAGTGAGACGTGGAGGTTCTGGACCAAACAAAAAGTAACTCTAATGGAGAATCACTAACTTCAGGGAGACTCTACCAGATATCCCTCCTACAAACATGGTATACAATATACAGTTTCTGTATTTCTGCCATACCCCATGAAAAACTCTGGAGGTTCGAAAGCTTGTAGCATATCAACTACTTGTTGGTCCAATAAAAAGTCAAATCACCCATCTCCCTCCTTTGTTACTACTTAGAGTTTATGGAATTATTAATTAAACTTTGATAGCGCCGATCAGGGCACTAAGTGCTAAATGTTTATATAATGTCCATGTAATGTTAAAAATGAGTGAGCCCAACTCAAAGCAGAGTTGACATTACTGTTCTAAGATATATTTATTAAGGTCTCGTGGTTTTAAAATAAGGACAAAACTGATGGGGGAAAAACCATTGGTAAAACAAAACAAAACAAAAAAGGAATCCCACTGAAAACAATGTATTGACTAACTAACACTTATTCCCTTCAGCGTTGTCTGCAACACATTGTGGATATTAAAAAGTTATGCTGTCAGAACCACAGGGGTCCCTGCGCTGAGTCAATCTCATCAATTTTTACAACAAAAATACATTTGTTACTTTGTCTGCTTTGCATAAAACAATCAATAAACTGATAAAATAATTACAAATCTGTTATTACATATACTAATAGAGTATGTTAGTATACTTTTATAAAGAAGTAAATTAAGAGAGGGGACACTTCAGACTATATTTACTAAGCAGTGCTTTTCCATAAGGCACTTTTTGGCACCGCAAGGCCCTTTGTAGCCCATGCAAGTGAATAGCCCTGCTGAGTAATTATGGATCTAAATGCTTAAATTATTATAGCAAGCAATGTTTGAAGCTCTTGAAAAATGCTTCTGGATGCGGATTAAACTTTAACAAAAAAAATCTCCTTGCAGTTATTTCAAATATATTTTTCAAAGAAGTGTACACATCTGCAGAACTTTTTTTCTTGTACCATGGGTAAAATATGGAAAATTGAAGGACCAAGATTCAGAATCTCTTTATTATACTTGCCATGCTCTGTGAAACCCCAGTCCCCACCTGCTTCTGTTGTATTATGCTAACGCCACACCCGATCATAAACTGAGGAAGATAAATTAAGAGCAACAAATCTTGGTACTGTATATCATTGATGAAAAACCCAGGAGCGCCATTACTCCCTGAGCATCTCACAGACCGGGGATACAGGATTCTCCAATAAGGAATATCGGATCTTGATCAGCGTTAACTGCCATTTAAGTCCACGCCGACGGAGCTCCAATATCCCTTATTGGAGTTACGTGAATCTCCCCAGAGTTTGATACAAAGCTCCATACGCTTGATTTCATTCTTTCTGTTATTAACAATTCTGTATCTATGATGATCCACTTGGGTTATGATTTACTGGGATACAAATGAGTCTTTTCATTGCTTTGAATGATCACCAGATAATTTTTTTATAATGATATAATACATTGAAAATGATTGAATGGTTTATGGAAGGAGACTTTATATGAACCATATGAAGGCACTTGGAGATTTTCAAGTAGAGTTCTGATTAAACATTAGGAATAATGTAATCAGAAAATGACCACATTCATGAAATAATCCTCTCTCCGATTACCAAGAAAGGAAATATAAATAACTGTCAAATAGGATCACTAAAAATTGATCTGAGAGATATTTTCTACTTCCACTGAAATTCTGTAGTAAGCATTTGACTTTCCAATTTTATATTGAAATGTTTGCAATGAGTATGGCTGCACAAATATACTAATAAACAAGTATTAAAATGATTTGTATATTACCTTGCAGGGTTTTTGTCAGCGATACACAAGATAAATCAAACCTGTCAAATAATACATATATATATATTTATTTTTTTCTTAAGGTTGATTCCTTTTCTTTTTTCTGTCTACAAAATGACTCAAATATTCGTCCCCATCATTTTCAGTATTGTTGTAGAAGTTCAATGTTCTTGGGTGGATTCTGTGGAAGATGACTGTGTGTGTAAAGCTAAGCTAACCTAAGAAATAGTTTCAACTGTACAGATCTAAAAAAAAAAAACTATATGAAGATATTTTTCAAAAGTAGCCACACTGAGAAAAGCAAACATTTTCCTAAATAATAGTCGAAAACTGAAGCACTGAAAACATGTTAGGAAAGGACACATTATAACAAACAAGTACGATCACTTTGACCCTTACACAATGTTGGATTGCTGTGGAAGAACTTGGAAAGAAACCATTGTGTTACTGTCAGTTACATACAGTATACTCTATGGAATAATTACCAGTATCAGTATGTGTATTATAGGATGTAACAATCCTTAAAAAAGTAACACATAATAAAATAAAAAATATGTACTTACACTTGCCTTTTCTGTCTCGCAGCTTTCAGTGGTAATAGCTACGGACGTCTCATACACTGAAGTCAAAGCAGCAGAATGATTTTCCAGAGGTCTTGTGTTTGAGGGCTTGTCAGATTTTGGCACTCTTAAAAGGTTTTGGTTTGTTATTCTTCAAACTCATGACATCTAATAGGGCTGGCTCTCCTCACTCTGCAATAACGGATGTTTATATTCAGGTCCTACATTTGCTAATTAAAGAGAGAAACATATATTTAATGACGACTGTGAAATTCAGGCTGCTTCCTTTTAACCATGGCCAGGCCCCAAAGGGCTAACTTTGTGGAATGTTAGCGGCTGAAGAAATGCCTGGAATGTGTATCTGATGGTGCACAGTCGAGACCAGCATATGAAGCCAGCAGCAGGAAGAGGGAACTCAGGGAAATTGAAAAAGAGCCCAATCTAATATTAGACTAAAATTACAGTTCACAATTATAAAATGTATTTAATTTGTAGCTGAATAATGTGAAGTAGCGGTTAGATTTTGACACCTTATTGTTAAATTCAAAGTGATGGAGTTAATAATGAAATAGAAATGTGATGAAATTGAGAAATGTAAGGTGTGGTAGTGAAAAGGTGTGTCATTTCCTTATATTTAATCCTGCATTTGCAAATAATTCAAAATAAAACATTTAGATAATAATTGTATTATTCATCATTCAGGCATAGAAAAAATATGAATATTTGCTACATTGTGGAGGGCAATATATCAATTACCTAATTATATAGAGCATTCCAGACTGGGGGATTTGTTTGAACTATTATTGAGTAGAACACAATGCTAGAAGTTGTATTGGTTCCAGAAGTCTGAATTCTAATAAAGGTTTGATAGTATTAAAGACAGACAATAGTGTGTATCAATGACGTCATAGAGGTACCCAAGCATCAGTTTTTAAAACAGTCACCCTCTGAATTGGGAGAAAAAAAATATATATATATATATATATATATATATATATATATATATATATATACAAATGTAAATACAACTGTATGCTCATCTGCATGTCTTAGGCAGGTATATATCCCCATTGGGAGCCGAGGAATACATTTCAATTGTGGTTCTTGGAGTACCTGTCCTGTTTTTCTATATCAGATGTGCTGCTTTGCTGACACATGGACAGTATGTACCCTTCATCAGCTCTATCGACACATAATAAACAAAAATAAGACAGAAGCGCATGCCCCAAAATGTATTACAGTTTATTACAATAACTAGGTTGGAGTAACCATAAAAATGCATCTCACAAGCAAATGATGCAAAATCGCAGTCAAGAAAACCTGATCACAGGTGGGGTATACTGCTCAGCTTAAGTCCCAGAGTCTAAACAGAAGATATGGCACACCTCTCTACTGTAGCCTAGGCCTGGGTGACCTCCCTCGAGCTCAGTCAAGTAGGAAGTGGGACAACATAAGGGCACAGGGGAACGCTGGTGACGCCGTGGAGGAATCCTTACTGGGCGTCCGATGTTTAAAAAACAAGCCCACTACTGCCCACCTGCATGAAGACAGGCCCCCGACCCCTGCCGTCCCTTTCCCTCCCCCTCCCCCACCGTCCCTCCCCCGCCGTCCCTCCCCCGCCATCCCTCTCCCTCCTCCCCCCTCTCCCCCCATCCCCCCATCCCTCCCCCTCCTCCCCCCCTCCCCCTCCTCCCCCCTCCTTCCTCCTCCTTAATGTTTACGCCCCCAATGATAACCAAATCCCCTTCCTAAGAAATCTCTTCGAATCACTGGAGCAGCAATCCCTCTCATCCCTCATCATTGGTGGAGACTTTAATATGGTGCACAAGACAAATCAAACCCCGCCCCCACCCTCCTACCATCTACTCCCTCTCCATATGCCACTCAGTCCCAAAAGAAAGCTAAGAACTTCAGAGACATCATTGAGGAATACTCACTAGTGGACATCTGGAGGGCTCAGCACCAGGGTCAAAGGGATTATACCTTTTTCTCCTCCCCTCATCAGTCCTACTCGAGGATCGATTATTTTCTGGGTACGAGTAATGTCTTCCGGGCGTCCTCCCAGTCAGGCATAGGTTCAATCACCTGGTCCGACCACGCACCAATCGACCTCACCCTATCCCTACCCTTTGTGAAAAACACCCAATATAAATGGAAGTTAAACGAATCTATGCTGAACTGTCCCGACACGGAAATAATAATACGCCAAAAACTAGCAATGTTTTTTCAAATTAATGCAGGCTCCGTCTCAGCCCCAGCTATGCTCTGGGAGGCTCATAAAGCCTCTATCAGAGGAGACCTGATCTCAATCGCATCCTATAAAAAGAAAACGAAACTTAAGCTACAAAAGGACTTTACAGATAAGATCACCCAACTGGAACAGCAACATAAAATCACGGCGTCTAAAAAAGCGCTAAAACAATTAAATCTAGCTAGATCTGCCCTGAAACCGACCCAACTCGAAGAGGTGGAGAAAGTACTGAGGTGGTCAAAACAAAAATATTTTGACAAAGGCAATAAAGCAGATAGGCTCTTGGCCTCAAAGCTCAGGGGCGCCAGAGTTAAATCTCAGATAGCCCTCATTCATACACGAAAAGGGCAGATCTCATACATAGAAAAAGAGATAGCCCAGGAATTCGCAGATTTTTACTCTGACTTATACAACCTCCACCCCCCAGACCAAGACCCGGTCAGCCGCAACACAATTACACAATATCTAGAGCAATGTAACCTCCCATCCCTATCCCCCGAGGAGGTAGAGAGTCTGAACAACAACATCTCCCAAGAGGAACTATCTCAGGCTATCAGCTCACTCAAGTTATCCAAAACTCTGGGCCCAGACAGTTTTTCAAACTCCTACTACAAAATGTTCATGCCGACCCTCTCCCCCTACCTATTAGACATGTACAATTCCTTCCATCAAGGAGAGCCGATTCCTGCCACAATCACAGCAGCAAATTTAGCCATAATTCACAAGGAGGGTAGAGACCCGCTACTATGCGGCAACTACAGGCCCATCTCCCTATTAAATACCGATCTCAAAATTTACAGTAAGATCCTGGCAAACAGGCTAAATGCAATTCTCATTAGACTCATACATGTAGATCAAGTAGGCTTTGTGTCTGGAAGACAGGCCTCCGACAATACCCGCAAAATTATGGATATAATTGACCACGTGCATCTCACCGGTTCCAAAGCAATGATTCTGAGCCTTGACGCTGAAAAGGCGTTCGACAGAATCAAGTGGACTTTTTTAGACCAAACAATGCTGAGGTTTGGCTTCTGTGGCCCTTTTTTGGAGGGGGTGAGAGCCCTCTACCAAAACCCAACAGCGTATGTTAAATTATCAGGCGGCTTCTCTGACCCAATAAAAATTAGGAACGGGACCAGACAAGGTTGCCCGCTCTCCCCCTTGCTATTCACCCTAACCATTGAGCCCTTGGCGGCCAAAATCAGAGAAGAAGAAAAAAGTATTAAGGGGATCCAAATTGCAGAAAGAGAATACAAAATTTCTCTATTTGCTGACGATGTGATTTTGACCCTCGCGGACCCCCATACCTCCCTCCCCAACCTACAAAGGCTACTGACCCAATTTGGGTCAGTCTCTGACTATAAAGTTAACATGGACAAGTCAGAAGCCCTAAATATATCCCTCCCAGCCCAGACGTGGAAACTCATTCAAGCTAACTATAAATACAAGTGGAGTTCCACCTATATTAAATATCTTGGGGTTAAAATCTCAAATTCCTACAATACCCTCTTCCAATATAATTACCCCCCCCTATTCGATCAGATTAAAAAAGACCTGGAAACTTGGAAAAAACATCAAATTTCCTGGTTTGGGAGAATAGTTTCCGTTAAAATGAATGTTCTCCCAAGGCTATTGTACAATTTCCAAACACTCCCAATTACGGTGCCACAAGCGGCCCTGAAGAACATCCAATCACTACTGCTCCAATTCATTTGGAACGATAAAAGGCCAAGAGTCCCAAGATCAGTGATGCTCTCATCTAGAGCTAGAGGAGGTATGGGGGTCCCTGATATCATCAGATATTACCTCGCAGCACAACTGAAGCAGGCCGTAGTTTGGAATTGCGACCCAGCCTCAGCCTGTTGACTCACAATATAGTCTCAATTCGCGCGTCCCCACTCCCTCCAAGTGGCTTTATGGACCACAGGTGGTGGCGGGGCTGGTCCACAGAGCTTAAAAGCAAAGGGAAATATGGTCTGCTAGCTTCCCCCTCCCAGCTCACTCCAATCTTTGGGAACCCCAATTTCCCGCCAGGGTGTTCCCCAAGACAATTTGACCAATTCCAGGGTCATAATATTAGGATGGTTGCTAATCTGCTGCAGGAGGAGGAGATATTAATCTATCAGGCGCTGAAGGACAAATTCCAGATCCAGGGCCTTCACCTGTTTAAGTATTTACAAGTTCGTCACTTCCTACTATCTTTATCCCCAACCTCCAAGTTCCCCCCGCTGACCAGATTTGAATCCATATGCATTAAAAATACCTACCAAAGAGGCCTGATCTCCGAGATATATAAGGGAATAGAGCCAACATGCAGCCCCCCGAATCACCGATACATGCAAAAATGGTCGGAGGATCTGGGCCTCCAAATAGACCTGGAAGACTGGGAGGAAATTTGGGAGCAAGCCGCTAAAACATCAATCTGCACAACAATAAAAGAAAACATCTATAAAATTATATTTCAGTGGTACCTGACCCCGGCTAGGCTGAGCCAGGTCTTCCCGGGCACACTGGATCTGTGCTGGAAGGGATGTGGTCAAAAGGGGGACATGGCCCACATTTGGTGGTCATGTCCGGAGATTCAGAGGTACTGGACCATGATCCAGACGCTCATTTACAAGACCACGGGGCTCCCCCTTCCCCTGGAGCCTCTGACTCTGGTGCTGAGCAAACCCATCGATGATCTTCCTCCGCCGATGTCAAGGCTGATCACGACAATGCTGACAGCGGCCAGATGCTCCATAGCGGCCGCCTGGAAACAGGTAAAGCCCCCCTCGAGAACTACAGTAGTCAGAAGAATCAATGAGGTCATGACTATGGAGAAGCTGACAGCTATGCTCCAAAAGAAGATGCCTCAGTTTCGGAACACATGGGACCCCTGGTTAGAGAGATAAAGCCCAAAAAGGCCAACCACCTAGACCTTTCGTCCCTTCCAGACAGCAGGAGAGAGAATCAAGGAAGCCTCTGGACGTACCTTTAACCCATTCACCCATTCCCCTCCCCCCCACTTGTTTGTTACCCTCTCTCCCTTCCCTCTTTTACCCCTATGGAAAACGTGAAAATGTTATTGGTCACCACCTGATTGTATTGAGTTGAAATGTTGCGGGCTCATGACATTTCTGTATGTACTTTTATATGTGAACGTGTCCAATAAAAAAATTGTTACAAAAAAACCCAACAAGCCCACAGGTAGCAGGAACCTCCGTTAAAGTCTGCGTTCAGGAGGCGGGGCTAAGCACAGCACGTCAGAATGATGTTGCTGAAGGAGCAACCAACAGAAAAAGCCCTACGTGTTTCATCACATTACCAGCGACTTCCTCGGGGGTATATAGACAGTTTCACAAAAGGTCCATTTATATATACCTATAGCAACTGTCGCCAATTTGCAATCACAGGTATTCAATGCAGATACAATCAAATCTTTAAAGTGCACTGGTATATAAAATACATGAATGAAAACAATGTTTAAAACATATTATAAAAAGTGGTATATAAAATGATGTAAAAAAAAATAAAGGGAAGCCATAAAACATTAATTGGATTAAGAACAATATAAAACCAATACTAACATGTATGTTATATGATCAATGTATTGTGAACACCTACACACATATATGTTTGACTGAGAGAGACTTTGAGTGAAGAACAGTTTAAATTTGTATTGTTTTTCTAGATCAAATGTGTTGCTTTGCTGACACCTGGATGGTACAGTATGCACCCTGCTTCAGCTCTATCCGCATATGTGAGTGTCTTGTTACATCTTAATCGAAGCCGTCATCCAGCAATTCGAGTGAGATCACTCCCTCTTGACAGTGTTTAGGAGCAATAAAATACATTGGTGACTTAGGGCTGTATAAAGTTACAGTACAGTCCTTGGGCACATTGGGGGTAAAGAAAATAAACAGGTAAAACATGGTGCAGTATGAATAGTGAAAACATGTGAATAAAAGAAATGTGAGACAAGCACTCACAATATTAGTTCTTGTTAGTATATACAGATGTAGCCAGACTTACTGTCCCCACTGAAATCCGCGGTTTGTCCATGGCCGCCGCAAACAGTACAATTTGCGTCCAGGGAGGATTAAACCAGCCAGTGTTAATCGTCTCGGCCAGGCTGCAACAGCTGTGCAGAGGAATCCCAGAGAGAAAAACTCTTTCCGTGTCACCCAAGAGCAGCTCTTACAGACTCCGGTCTGTCCTCTCCCTTGATAACATAGATACCCAAATATGGGCCTGTACATCATGAGGGGGAGAATTAGAGGACCATATTCGGTCATCTACTTCAGCGGAGCGCAAACTTGTCCTGCTGCGCCCCCGTCTGTCTGCTCCGGAGCTCTCGCCTCCCCCCCACCCCCCCCCAACCTGGCAGCTGTGTCAAATGATGCTCTGGGGTCACGTGACATCAGGTCACGTGACCCGCGGCATCATTTGATGCCTGTGATGTCACATGACCCCGGGGCATCATTTGACACTGCATTGCCATGTAGATGCGTCACAGCTTCTGAATCCCGGTAAATGTTATTGTTGCAGTCCTGACAAGAACCCCTGGCATTTAATTTAAATGCCTGGGGGAAGAGCTCGGGACCTCTGCAACTGCAGAGGGGATAGAGTGCCCACAACTAGGTCTACTTTTCTTTACTCAGTATATTGTACTTTCTTTGACCCAGAGGGGCACCATTCCCTACTACACTTTTGGCTGAGCGAGGGTACCCTTTTTCTGTGTTTATCAATAGGAATCAAGCCCAGAGGTTTATATATCTTGTAGCAGGGGGTGCCCAGAGCTGACATTAATGGGGTTCAGCTTGGGAGAACCCCTACATCAATCCTGTAAAGAAGCAGCCTTTAAAATATACATTGGATTGCTGTAAGAGCTGCTCTGGGGAGACAGAGAGGAACTGCTTCTTTCTGCGTAGCTCTTACAGGCTCATGTCAGGCTTGGTATAATTACTGCTGCGGGGGTCCCATTCAGAAGCAGGAGCCAATGCTGAGTTAATCCTCAGGGCCAAATTGAGCGTGGCTGTGATGTGGTCTGGCAGTCGTATGCGAACACGGCACCAAGAACAGTGTCTGGCTATATCTGTATTTCTTCTTGGTATGTTACTAGGTTAATTCTTTATGGGTACCTTCCACTGTATTGTAGCAAATATACAATATGAAATAGCAGTATAGCTTAAGAACGTTTATTCAAATAGTAAAAACGACCTGGGGTTGTTTGACTTTCCTAAAGAGGGTGGCTAGGTGTGTTGGGAGGGGTGGGAGATGCCCCCAGGAGTTTAGGCCTCTTTATCCCATATTTACTGAGCGGTGCTATTCCTTAAGACACGAGCGCACAAACTTTTGGAGCTGTGCCCCCCCACCCCCCCCCCCTTACCTTGTTTGCCGGCGTCAAGTGACCCCCGCGGCGTCATTTGACACTGGGTTGCCATGGCGATGGACACGCTCGATCACAACAATAAAAGTAAATTTTTGTGTCAAAGCTGTGCGCACACGGCGCTCGGCTGCTTGGCGAGACATCAATTTGATTTGGCCGCGCGCTGGCGCGTCACATGAGCGGTTCACCCAAGGGTGAACCAGCTCCATGACATCATAGCCGTGCCCCCCTCCCTGACACGACCCCAAGTGCGAAATTGGCTGGCCAGGAATCACCCAGCGCCTGACGTCACAGCGCTCGAACGCCAGCAAGCACTCTCCCACCCTGGATGAGGCCTTACAGACACCTCACACGATCCCCAGGCATTTAATTTAAATGCCTCAGGGAACTGTGCGGGGCCTCTGCAACTACCGCGGCGCCCCCACAAAAAAAATCCCACGCCCCCCACTTCCGCACCCCTGCCTTAAGACAGCTACTGTGTGCCATGACCCGTCTGCTCTTGAAATAATAAAGGTACAGAACAATAAAGTTCAAACGAGTATGCAATATCAATGTTTCAGCACTCGCACAGGTCTTTCTCAAGACAATCAGTGATCATTGATTTTATTTGTGTTAGAATAATACATAAAGATTACGCACGTCGCCAGAAAACAGGTACTGTATTTTAATATTTACATCACAAAAACCAACTGAACCTATTTGCACTAAATTGGCAAAAAAAAAAAAAAAAAACACCCCAAAACTTGAGAATTCCAATTTGTGGATGTGTGACTTCACACTTCTGTCTGACATTATGCGTTTATATGAAACCGCTGGTTAACTCTGATAGAGAATCCCTGTATGAACACATAGAACCAAAAGTAAGAGGCAAACTGCAGTTTGTTTATTGGCCTGTCTTCTCTCAAAGCACGTGCAATATTGCATTACCGTATAAAAGAAAAATATTTCTTAGAAAAAATATTTTGCAATGCATGAAACAACTGTAAATTGTCTTTAACAGTTTAGTTTATCAGAAAAAGCTATTAAACATGTGTATACTGCATTTCAAAAGGCGGTCTGTCTAATGCCTAAAACACTAACAAAACAAAAAATCCCCCTCCCCCCCAAAAACGCATTTGTTATTGTTATAAAATAAAGATGATCAATGTGTGCACACAATGTGGCATAAAAACATTATGTATCAATAGAACATGTTACAGTATTATTCCATTTTCAAACTGGGATGAAATGAAAAACACGTTGAAGAATTTTAAAACAAAAAGGCAAAAAAAATAAAACACATGAACTTTGTTTATTTTAGGATGCACAGTACAATTACAAACACAGACCCCTCCATGTATGCCCAGCATTACTGTACTGATTAATGGTGCAGTTGTACTACTTGATTTTGAAATTGTAACTTGGATTAACAAATGTAGGCTTCTGACCATTTTTAAAATAGCGTAATTTCCCCATTTTACAAAGGCATTCTGACTCTTAGCTTGAATGTTTACTTTTAATTATATCTACTGAGTTGTAAAGAAAAAAAAAATGTATGTGATTTTCTGAATTTACGAAAATAAAACTGTCTGAGCACGTGAGAGTCATTAGCAAAACGTATAAAGATTACTCCTCTGTTACAGAGGGCTTTCTGGGTCGGAGAACAAGATCCTTGATAGTGGCTGACAGCTCGTGAAGCTCCTTTCTAATAGTATCAGGCCCTTTCTCCATCTCCACTGCAGGTTCTTCCAATGTTTGACAATGTTCAACATCTGAATCCTCCGTCTTTTTTGTCAGCCCCATCAACTGTTTCACCACAAGACCCTGGAAGTTGATCAGAAGGCTATGCTGATCCTGACATGAGAGAAAGGCATGAATACATTAATCACAAGGAACTGTAAAATCAAAACACAAGTGTTACTCCTCTTAACGTTCAAAACATTTATAAAAATAAAATGCAAAACAATATCTATTTGTGACTGCTGCACCGATAAGTTGAAGCTGAATGCACCAATTCCTCCCACTGAGCACACTCATATCTCTCTTTAGTTGGACAAACCCATCCTCTACTGATAATTACAAATACACTAAAAAACAAACATCAGTACAATAAAATACTCAAAGTCTTGTAGTTCTCTGTTGAAGCCATGAATTACAAACAAACTTATTGTAAGGTGTACGTGAAGGTATTTCAACCCCTCACACCCCCAACACCACCTGAAACAAAATCATTGTCCATATATTGTCATATGTTACTTTTTAATATTTGTAACTCAATAATAATAAAAGTACTTGGTAAAAATCACATGTGCTAGAACTAAGTTGGGGCTTGGTTTCAAATATTTATCAAATAGTAAAGGATTCTTGTGTCTTTGTAACAATCATTACATCCCAAGTTAAAAACTGAAGGTTTTATTCCAGTACAGAGGTGTGGGATAAAAGCTGTAACAATAATATAAATAACAGAATGTCCTTTGCTTTTAAACCCTGCCAGTGCGAAAAACAAAAAGAACTTTGAAAATAATCATTCGAAGAGTCAGCTTCCCACAAAATATGCAATGGGTATCACCTGTAATTCATAAAAAAAAAAAAAAGCTGTGTGTGCTGTGCACGCGCTTAGTAAGTGAAACTTCTTTGACTTTTGTCACAGAAATTGTATTTGTGTTCGTGATGTTTTAATTAAAAATCAAAATACAAGTTCATTGACAAAACGCAAATAAATTTGACAGAATGCGCGTGCTCGGCACACATCCCCTGAATTAGCTATTTGCACTGATTGTTCGCGTGTGACCGAGTGTGCGCGCGTGTGTGACCGAGAGTGCGCGCGTGTGACCGAGAGTGCGCGCGTGTGACCGAGTGTGCGCGCGTGTGACCGAGTGTGCGCGCGTGTGACCGAGTGTGCGCGTGTGTGACCGAGTGTGCGCGCGTGTGACCGAGTGTGCGCGGGCGTGTGACCGAGTGTGCGCGGGCGTGTGACTGTGCGTGTGACCTTACATATCCCCTTGCACATCACCCCTCCTGCACATCACCCCTCCTGCACCTTGCATATCCCCCTGCACATCACCCCCCTCCACATCACCCCCCTCCACATCACCCCTCCTCCACATCACCCCTCCTCCACATCACCCTCCTTCACCTTATATATCCCCTTGCACATCACACATCCCCCCTGCACATCACACATCCCCCCCTGCACATCACACATCCCCCCCTGCACATCACACATCCCCCCCTGCACCTTACATCACCCCCCCCTGCACCTTACATTCCCCCCCTGCACCACCTCACCTCACATCACCTCCCCTCACCCCTGCACATCAGATCACGGCGGCAGAGCAGAACGCCGGCCTCCTCTTGCTCTGCTCGGTGAGGCTAATCAGGCCCCGCTCCCTCAGTCAGCGGGAGGGCGTGGCTTGAGCGAAGGGACCCGGGACACGCTACTCTTCCCCTTCCTCCCCCCCTCCCCTCGGCTCGGGCTGCGGGAGGGAGCTGCTGCGGTCTGCCGTAAGGTAAGCAGCTCCCTCCCCCTTCACCCACAAATGCCCTCACACTCAGGAAGCGCCGGGCTCTCTCTTCCAATCTCCGGCCTCCAGCGCTGCCCGCCCGATCCGCACACACCGCTCTGCTTCCTCCCGGTTACCCTCCATGATCCCTGGGCTCCTCTCCTCCTCCGACCCCGGCGGCGCTCAGTCAGCGGGACAAAGGAAAGCGGAGGTAGGGAGGAGAGAGGCTGCGCGGCATGGCAGCAGTCGTTAGGAGCGGCGGCTATCGCCGCCGCATATGTCACGGTGTGGGGCTCGGGAGGGGTGTGGGGGGTGATTAGGAGCGATTAGGAGCGGCGCCGCCGCCGCAACGTGACAGGGGCGGTGTGAGCGGAGCGGCGTCCATTACGTGACGTCACTTCCGTTTCACATTTCACCCACATCCATCCAGTTTTATCCCATCAGAGGTGCCACTAAAGAAGTTTCACTTCAAAAAGTGTCATTTACTTTGAGTAACTACAAACATCTTAAAATCGCTGCACTACTATGTTCTCATGTCTCGTTGTATAGTTATGTATTGTAGATGATATTGTTAAGCACAATACCTCAGGGATCTTTTTGTTGAGGAAAGCAATAATTTGTGGAACGCATCTTCCTGGGGCATGAAGCATACAATGTGTAGACAACTGAAACAGCAAAACGACCGTCAGGTGTAGTACTAGGGCTGCGTCTTCTGTAACTTTCAATTGCTCTATAAGAGCTTGTCGATGCTGGAACACCACTTGCCTAAAAGTACACAAAAAATGAGGCAATTGCATTAGACTCATAGTTTTGCCATGCAAAAATCATCCGGATTCTGTTTTGGTTCCCTGTGACCTGGTGAATTTGCCAGGTTTAAATCTCCTTTGAAGAGAAACAAAATGGCTGCTAGATCTCTGGCCAATAGCAGCTTCCTACTGGACAGCCATTTAAATCCCCTTTAAAAACTAGGAAGTAATACTGGTGTGTACTGATGGGTGAATTTTTTGCTGAGATTCAAATCCATGTATTTGCAAGCTCCATTAACCTACTGATTTTCACGGATCAGTCTCAAGGCACATTTGCTTTACCCACCCCCCACCCCATCACTCAAAATTTGCAAACAGATTTCAATGCATAAAAATCCTGCCCTACCCACACAATAATCCAGCCACCAGCCCAGTCCCACACACCATCTCCTTTCCCTCACAATCACAGATCCTAATTTAGTAAAATCCCCGAAGCATTTGCACAAATGTATTACTACCCAATCCGTCTTCAGATATTTATTCAAATCGGATTTTAATTTAAAAATATTGAGGTCTGCATCTGTGGAATCACGGTGGTCGCCAGATCTGAAAAAGGGGTGTTCCACTCTGGAGGACCCGCGGTTCCAATTCTAAGGAGGTGGGGGGTAAGACAGGATTGCGTTTTTTAAGTACTTTGGAGGTACTGTATAAGGAAAGCGTGATATCACTATAATAAGTTCCCCAATACAATCACCAATCTTGACTGCCTGTAGAAAACGAGATCTCTGTTTTAGTATTTCCGTCCGCTCCTGCAGATTATCGAATACACATGAAGAAATCTCACAAAATGAGATATTCATGTGCCTAGCACACCAAATTCCATAGCCACAACCAAATTCTGACCTAAAATGACTTCTATGGTTTGACATGCAAGAACTTTTTAATGAATACTGCAAGATAGGTTTCATTGTTAAAATATGCATTTTCAGATGGAAACACCACTCTAAATTTAATGAATAGGCCCCTTAGTCGCTCATGTCACAAAACAACAAAATGTGAATGTTAATTAAGGATAAAAACACTACGGGAAAATCAGCAGGTTTGGAAGAAGAAGTAATGTTAATTGGCAAACTGTTCTTCTTATATTTTGTATTTTATGATAATCTGAAGCCTAGCTCGGTGTGGTGTTATGTCAAACTAAAAATAGGAAGGGGGGAAGAAGTGGATAGAACTCTCGCTTCAGCTTAAATTAATATATGAATTAATATAGACATGGTGCTATAGGGATTAACGGCAAAAGGAAGGAAAGATTCCATGTAGACTGCACTCAGGGTGTCATTTGTAAAATGAGTGAAAATTAAAATCCTTTTAATTAATAATAGTATAAAAAATATACCAGATTGGTAAAGTGAAGTCTATGGGCAATCGGTTATCTATATACATAAAAGTAACAAGATAATAACTGTTAATTGATTAGGTTCCCTATTATGTCCACTTGACAGGGTATTGTTATATAGCTTTTACCCTTACCAGATGATATACTAGATAAATAAATCTTCAACAAACTCTAGTGACAATTGATAAGACTCCATATCTAGAGATAAGAACTGGAGCACTAAAAATCCCCCCTGTTAATATTGAGGGGTAGGAGTGGACTGGGTTGCAGTTGGACTAGTAATGCCTGCTGACAGCTGTATTCCCAATTATGTACACTTAGTATACTGTTGGATATTATCTGTCTTTATAACCACCTCATCTACTACAGAAAAACAGAATCACTAGATGTATTGGCAAACGGTAGACCCCAGACCTATAAATCAGACTGGAGAACTAAGTGGTCCCAAACAGGTAATTCTAAGTTTAGAATGTGGACTGGGATATAAGTTTTACTTGAGTAGTGGTAGCACGCAGTGTGCATGCTTGCTTAGTATAAAATCAGGACGCTCAATGGTTACTAAGCTACTGGCACAATCCAGTGGCTGAGAAATTAATGCTTAATGAGCTAGGGGAGATCGCATAGTGTGTTGGTTTAGGTTTTTGAGCTGGTGTGATAATACAGTAGATAGTGAGAGGGACTAATCAAATGCTTGTGCTATGCAAAATGACTGCAGCCCTTACACTCAACCTCATATAATTAGGTAATTAGTACAGTATATTGTGTGCATACTCCCCTACTTCTCAAAAAAACATAGTAGATCATTCACTCTAGTAGATAGCATGTAAAATAAAAGAATCAGCTATTTTAGCTCGTCCTGGTACTCATCGTCAAAGTTAGTAAGCTAGTGAATTAGCCATTATCCAGCCAATGGGACGAGGCGATGAGTCAGATTACAGGGTTTCACTGTAACGTAATTAGATTCACAAAATAGTAACAATAGGCACACAAAATCTTATTTTTAAATTTAGAGGCACGGATCAGTGTCCGTATCAAATTATAGCCTCCTGAAGCTAGCTACGCTAGAATTGATTTAGGCAATCAATAACAGAGTTGCAAAACCTTAGGCGATTTTTATCAGCCCGCTCATACAGCCACCTCCCCCAGACTGCAAGCAGCGAGCGTCGTAAGGTCAGCACGCTCCAACTTCCCACACGTTTCGCGTCATGCACTTTTTCAAAGGTTTCATAATGTTTGACTGATTCTACTTCTGGTGAAGTTCTGAATGAAAACTCATCAGAAAAAAAATAATGAAATACGTAGGCTGGTATTCAGCAAGCCGTGATGCGGGGTATCGCACCCAAGAGCTACCAGTAACTGAATAACAATTACAACAGATTGGAATGTGATAACCTGCATCGAACCTTGAGGAGTTGGAGCCAAAGTGCCAGATTGTAAGGTAAATAAGAGTGCAAAGAAAAACCTTACCTTTCTTTCTTTTTGTCTCCTTTTTTCAGCAACATGCCACATGCATCTGCGGCTGAATCCAAATACAAAATAAATTCTTCTATACTCTGGGGGGGGGGGGGTGAATAAAAATAAAAATAAAAAAAAGAATAGTATTAGCTTTACAGTAGTTTATGTTCTGGGAATTATTTGAAACAGTGTGAAATACAACTCTTCAGTACAAAACAGGATCACACATAAATGTTGATCTGTTCTCTGATCTTTTATGAACCTTGTGATAATCATGAACAAACCAAAACCAAAAAGGGGTCAATTAAAATTATTATGGCTTCAACATAGAGCTGCAGACCTCTATATCTGAGCATAGAAGAAACCTATGCTGTCATACTGAGCCCACATTTTTTTTAGCTGTCCAAATGATGAGCAACAAATATTTTTATACACACACACACACACTGTACAGTTAGGTCCGGAAATAATTGGACAGACACAATTGTCATGATTTTGGCTCTGTACGCCACCACAATGGATTTGAAATGAAACAACCGAGATGCAATAGAAGTGCAGACTTTCAGCTTTAATTTAAGGGGTTGAACAAAAATATTGTATAAAACGTTTAGGAATTGCAACCATTTTCATACACAGTCCCCTTATTTCAGGGGCTCAAATGTAATTGGACAAATTAACACAATCATAAATAAAATGTTCATTTTTAATACTTTGTCAAGAATCCTTTGCAGGTAATGAGTGCTTGAAGTCTGGAACGCATGGAGATCACCAAACGCTGGGTTTCCTCCTTTGTGATGCTTTGCCAGGCCTTTACTGCAGCTGTCTTCAGTTGTTGTTTGTTCGTGGGTCTTTTTGCCTTAAGTTTTGTCTTCAGCAAGTGAAATGCATGCTCGATCGGGTTCAGATCAGGTGATTGACTTGGCCATTGCAGAATATTCCACTTCTTTGCCTTAAAAAACTCCTGGGTTGCTTTCGCAGTATGTTTTAGGTCATTGTCCATCTGTAAAGTGAAGCACCATCCAATCAACTTTGCTGAATTTGGCTGAATCTGAGCAGACAATATATCCCTATACACTTCAGAATTCATCCGGCTGCTTCTGTCTTCTGTCACATCATCAATAAACACTAGTGACCAAGTGCCATTGTAAGCCATGCATGCCCATGCCATCACACTGCCTCCATCGTGTTTTATAGATGATGTGGTATGCTTCGGATCACGAGCTGTTCCAAGCCTTCTCCATACTTTTTTCTTGCATCGTTCTGGTACAAGTTGATTTTAGTTTCATCTGTCCAAAGAATGCTGTTCCAGAACTGGGCTGGCTATGTTTAGATCTTGTTTGGCAAAGTCTAATCTGGCCTTTCTATTCTTGAGGCTTATGAATGGTTTGCACCTTGTGGTGAACCCTCTGTATTTGCTCTCGTGAAGTCTTCTCTTTATGGTAAACTTGGATAATGATATGCCTACATCCTGGAGAGTGTTCTTCACTTGGCTGGATGTTGTGAAGTGGTTTTTCATTACCATGGAAAGGATTCTACGATAATCCACCACTGTTGTCTTCCGTGGATGTCCAGGCCTTTTTGTGTTGCAGAGCTCACCAGTGCATTCTTTTTTCCTCAGAATGTACCAAACTGTTGATTTGGCCACTCCTAATGTTCCTGCTATCTCTCTGATGGATTTTCTTTTTATTTTTTTGCAGCCTAAGGATGCCCTGTTTCACTTGCATTGAGAGCTCCTTTGACCGCATGTTTTGGGTTCACAGCAACAGCTTCCAAATGCGAATGCCACACCTGGAATCAACTTCAGACCTTTTACCTGCTTAATTGATGATGAAATAACAAAGGAATAACCCACACCTGTCCATGAAACAGCTTTTGAGTCAATTGTCCAATTACTTTTGGTCCCTTGAAAAAGAGGGGGCTACATATTAAAGAGATGTAATTCCTAAAGCCTTCCTCCAATTTGGATGTAAATACCCTGAAATTAAAGCTGATAGACTGCACTTTAAGTCCATATTCATTATTTAACGGTAACTTGAATTTATTTTGGTACACAGCCGAAATAACTAAACTTGTATCAGTGTCCAATTATTTCCGGACCAAACTGTATATATATGTGTGTGCGTGCGTGCGTATGTATATATACTCAGTTAAGTTATGGTGGGTAAAAAAAGTGACAAAAAACCTCCACAACAAAGCATATAGCAATTTATATATATATATATATATATATATATATATATATATATATATATATATATATATATATATATATATAAATATATATATTGCTATATGCTTTGTTGTGGAGGTTTTTTTTTATATATATATATATGTTCATCTGACCTCGCATGTTCTGTTGTGGCTGAAATACATCGACGACATTCTTATCCTCTGGCTGGGTTCTGCCGTTGAGTTTAGGAGTTTCGTCGATGTACTCAACCACAACGAACATAACATTCAACTTACCTGCAAATTTAGTCCCACATCGATAGATTTTCTAGACCTTAAAATCTTTATTGACGCTAGTGGAAATGTGGGGACTGATATTTTTAGGAAGTCAACATCTACCAATTCTATTTTACACGCATCTAGCTTCCACCAGCGGGCATCAAATTCAGGGCATTCCTCGTAGCGAATTTATTAGATTAAAACGCAATTGTTCTACAGAGGAGTGCTTTGAAATTAGGGCAGTAGAGATGGAGAGATTTATATCTAGAGGATATAGTAGAAAAAATATCCATCAGGGGTATCAACAGTGTAATGAATGAATGTACAACATTGTTACAACCTAAAAAGAACAACATTGATTCCAAAATTCGATTCATTGGAACTTACAATGACAGATGGCGAGAACGTAAATCTATTCTCCAAAAGCATTGGCCCGTCCTGTGTACCGATGGAGAACTCAAGGACACATTGGGCGATAAGGTTAATTTGACAAGTAAACGTTCACCTAACTTACAAGACCGTTTGGTACACAGTCATTATACCCCTCATACCAGTGAGACATTTCTTACTATTAAAAGAAAAGGTTTCTCCAAATGCAGTAATTGCTCAGCTTGTAAATTTATGACACAGACTGACAACTTTACCAACATTGATCATACTAAAACTTACAATATTGGCTATATTTTAAATTGCAAATCTAAAGGTGTCATTTATTGTCTAACTTGTCCCTGTAAATTAAAATATATAGGCATGACGACCCGTGAACTTAGGTTCAGAATTTTAGAGCATTCAAGGAACATTAGATCAGCTCAGCGGGATTTGGATGCTTTCAAGAAAATCACTTCTGTAGCAAGGCATTTCTTACAATGTCATGCTGCAGACAGTACGTACATTTCAGCATTTGCCTTTGATAAAGTGTCCCTGGGTATTAGAGGAGGGGACTTGGAAAAATCCCTTCTCAAAAAAGAATGCAGATGGATTGTTCTTCTAAGTACCATGCAGCCCAAGGGAATGAATGATTTCCTTGGCTTTGCCATGTTCTTATAACTTCACTTTGTCTTTTTCATCTGTATCATTTATTCTGACTATATTGCTTAGCGAGGTTGTAGGACTTACAAATATCTACTTTTACTATTATTATGGCATACTCTTCTTTATTCTCTCTGCTCCCTTTATTTATACTTTACTTTCCCTCTTCTGTTCTACTATTTATTTTTTTAATCATTAGTTATTATTTTGATGCTCATATTGATATGTTTTTTGTAGCTGCTTCCTTACAATTTTTGCCTTATATTTCGTAAGGCATATCACCTCATTCATGTCTAATATTTGTGTGCTTCTATTTTTTATATTTCATTATGCAGATAAGAACTTAATGAATGCTGACTCTGTCTGTTTCCAATGTCCTGATGACGTCATCAAGACTCTTGTACTAAGATGCTACAGTCTGTAGTATATGCGCTTGTGCACCAGAGTAATCATGCTGTCAGCTGGGATTTCCCTTTCCTGGACGCATCGGCATTGCCTGCTTCACCTCGGGCATCTGTGTAGATGACGCCGCACTCCAGTTACGTCTCCGCTATTGGTTGCGGATATGAGAAGGCGACGCCGACATGTATTGGACACAGTATAAAGCCTAGCACACCTCCACTACTCTTTTACCACTCCGGGATGAAGCCCCCCATGGGCGAAACGCGTAGAGTGTTCACCATCGGCAGCTACTTATGATTTTGTCAGCGTAACTTGAATATCATGGTGCTATTCCTGGGGACTGCATGATTTATTCCTACATATGCTGAGTATCACTTTCTCTGCTGCCTAGAGTCTTCCCCTTTTGTGGGATTTACACATATGTTTGCCTGATTCAGCATAGGGCACTGGCTCTCACTTGCATTTTATAGCCATGTGTCCTGCCTGCTTTTTTGTATAATCCACAGGCATCTTTTGCATTCATGCTCCCTGATTTGTTTATTATATATTTTTCTCTTTATTTTTCTGGTTATTGCTGTTCAGGGTTTGAGTATTTGTTATCTTATTCTCCCCTGTGCCTCCCCCTTGGTTTAAGATATTATAATTATTTTTGTTCTTATGTACACTATTGTGTATATAGGCTTATTCATGTTTATTTTTTTTCCCTTGCCCTGAGTCCAGCTATTTGCTCTGCAGCTAGGGTCTTTAGGGGGTATTTGTACCATTTAGCTTATTTGTATCACTTTATATAATTGTTAGGTTTATTATTATACTTTTTGATACATTTTTTGTTATTTGTTCATTTTTCAGCATAATCTTTTTTCATTATTTGTCAGTCACAGTTCCTGTATATTTTTGCTGCCTTTAGTGTGTTAATGTTTTTAATGTTAGTGTGTCTTATCGGAAAGTTTATCGGTTCCTGGTTTTGTCCTCTTCATTTGTCTTGAGCAAAATGATTGCGGTAATAAGATCCCCACCCCCGCAGTCTGGCATCCCACGTCACTTGCTTCTAACAATTTCCTTTGTCATAGTACTTTGGTTTGAACCAGCAATGCAGACGCTCTTTCGTTTTAAAGAATATAATTGTAACTTGCTTTGTGCTTTTGCGTTCCAGAAAGCGAAATAAATATTTTGTAGCGGTTTTAGATAAAACCACCCCAAGCCACAACTTCTGCTGCCGCACTGAAACTTCCAATGAGCCGCATAAATTCTTCTACAATTGCCAAAGACTATTATTAATTATTTCGTCATCTTGACCATTTGCATAATATTTTCTTCTAGAAGACACGCTACTCCTTCCTGAGTATTGATAAGCAATTCTAAAAAGATTAACACCCAGGAGTGATAGAGATTGCTTTATTTTACATTTATCTGCGAGCCCAACCATCTGACCCTTTGCCAGTGGCAGATTTGAATGTACCAACGCCACGCTTCGCGAACGATCTTTAATTATGATGTCGTCCAGATAAGGGATTACAAATACTCCCTTCTTTCTAAGGTGTGCTGCTACAACTGATATAACTTTTGTCAAGGTCCAAATGGAAAGGTCATAAATAGAAAGTGGTTTTATGCCACACAAAATCTTAGGTACTTCCAATGGCTTTCCTTGATTCGGATTTGCAGATACAGATCTTTTAGATCTAGGGGGGCTAGATAGTCCCCAGGCTCTAGTGCTGCAATGATCAACCTCAAGGCTTTCCAATTTGAAGTGCCAAATGTGTAACTATCATTTCACCATCTTGAGATCTAATCTGTCATGCAAAGGCAGTAGAACAGACTCAGATTGAGCCATGCTATCTCAGATAGTTTTCTGAGAAGGCTGGTCGGAAAACCACACCCAAGAGACTTGCATGCTTCTCCAGGAAGTTCCTAGCCAGCTCCCCTGTGCTAGTGGCAACAATGTGTCTTCCAAGCTTCACACCACCTCTCCAACTCCTCCCGAGCTGATGGTACAGTGTAAAATATAGAATACTCCCCCACCGGTCTCAACCCACAGATCCCATAGTCCAACACGGGCTGGAGAAACTTCGATCAATGCTTTGTCTGGAGTAGGTAATCAGAATGCATCTTAATCAAAATAAAATGATAAAAGGTGGTGAGAGTTAGGTAAAAGGATCCCTTCTCTTAGTAGATAGGACAGAATGACAAGCCTTGGAATAACTGATGCCTGAGCCAATGATTCTGTCCTATCCCCAGCTACTGTATAGGAGGAGCCGTTTTCCATTATGTGACATGTTGCCATGTCTCAGAACAAACAAAAGTTAGAAGTGTCTGAAAGCATAGCTGCAATAGGCTAACTGGAAAAGTACAGTACTTACCTTTCCAGACAGAGAACTATGAAGCTTGGTTAAAGGGCCTTTGGCTTCCTCTTGAAGTTTTCCTAGAATTTTTTTTCTAACCTGGAAAACAAAGTACAGTATACTCAACTTTAATGCTGTATAACTATTTTACGAAGTCAACCAGTATATTTCTGTTAAACCTATGGAAAATGGTTTTAGAAAATAGTAATGCTTGTTTGCAAATATTTTAACACCGCTGTAAAATGTTTAAATAAATTGAAGATTTACACACACACACACACACACACACACGAAAATGTACTCAGATTTACGCAAAGTTAAAGTACAGTGTGCAAGAAAAGTGATGGAAGGAAGCGCTAAACACCTTAACAAATAATGGGTATACAAATGAATAAAACACGATAAAACCACTTCTGAGAATAAAAATTTAAAAGACATAGTAAACAAATAGAAGAACCTAAAATAATAATACCAGTAATTAAAACAATAGTTAAAACAGTAGTAAGTTCCAAAACGTAAGTCCTGCAGCCACAGTCCAGATCAGGGGATTTCCTGGTCCCCTCACAAGACTAGCGAAAAAGTTTATCTGGGCGTTTTGGGCGCAAAGGGCTGAAACAGAGGAAAAAACGGTGTTACATATAAGAACACTGTTCTCTTCCATACATAGTTTTTCCTCTGTTGCAGCCCTTTGCGCTCAAAACGCCCAGATAAACTTTTTCACACTGTGCAAGTAGTTATATGTATATTTATACTGATTCATGTATGTCATTATATAGATTCACTAAAACCTATACACCTGGTTTCTATTAATATCATACAAAAGCCAATATCGCTACGCGACGTCATAACTAATTTTGGAGGCATTTCCTATCAGTATAATATCTGTCAATTGCAATTTCTCAGAGTATTTAAATTAGACAGACCCAGATCTTCTGCCAAAATTAGATATCTAAACATTTGAAAATAAATGAAAACTGAAGGCACTGCAATTTCTTTCAAAAAGCTCTGAAATGTATTATATAGCTCTAGAAATATATTCTAGTTTTGTATTGTTGCAATTCAATTTATATTGCTCGCACATAGTTTATTGGCAATTGCAGGTGAATCTTCAGCACATGAGCACCTCTGTTATACCAATATATATTTGCAATTTCAGGATTCTGTCTCTACGCAAGTCTTTTTTTCTTGGAACCTCTACACTTAACAAATCAAATTTCTAAATCTGCTCCAGCCAATCTTCAACCAAATAATTGTTGAGCGAGTGATTGGATTTTATCTTCTTCTCTACACGATTCCATTTTCAATCACTTTATCAAACTCGTTCAAGAATTCATTATCTGACAAAAAGGAGAGTTCAAATCGAACTTACAGCCTTCAATGCTTTTTATTTGATTTATTTATCCGATCTTTTACATTTGAATCCTTTCTTGGGAATATTGATAAACTCCCTAAAATGGAAAACGTGATAGTTGGCCTTGCTCTTGTGTTTTCTTTACTGAATCAAACCCCTCGGACATTGTAATAACATGATCCAGTCTGAAGACTCAAATGATTGTGATACCCAACTTCCCTGCTTTACCACTGGAATTAACTGACCATTTTAAACAAGGCATCTGATATAATAAACTGAAGCTGGTGGGTAAGCAAAAGAAAATGAATTACACAGAAACTAAAACATGGGCAACACACACCTACAAAGATTCCACTCTGATTCATTTGAACAAAAATACAATGTTCTAGAAGGTGTTTCTTTCATCTGACCATTTTGAATCATGGAGTCTACTGTGACTTGAAATTAACCCACCATAGAAGACACACTTTGCCAACACATTATATTCCACTCGCGTGGGAAAAAGTTGCACTAGTCTCCCACTCCACCAGAGTTTCAGTCTCACCTGAGCGATGAGAAAGAGCTTCAAGCTTGCCCAGATAACTGTGAATCTACATGTGTTTATTTTAGCAAATGTTAATTGAAAACATTGACATGGTGTATGTCACTGCATCCCTGGGCAACCACCATAAACTGGGCAGTTTGTGCAATTCTATGTAATGGGGCAGCCCTCAGAGTGCCAAAAATGCTAGTGAAAAGGGAACGCCAATTAATAATTGAACAGCTTGAGAAAAGGTCCCACTTGGCACAGCAACACTGAAAATAAAAACATCTTTTGTAGAATATGTAAGATCAACACACCGGAGTATATGTATCAAAATATTTCAATTGCAGAACTGGAGAAAAAATAGTGCCAGATTTATAAAAGCAAAACATTCATTTTTAATAAACGTATTATTTTTTTTCCAATATAAAACATGAAGCTTTATATAAGTAATAATAATAATAATAATTAAATAGCCCCTACTGTCCTGTCTATACTGTACAGTAGGTGTAAATTCTGTCTGTCCTGTGTTGATAAATGCCAAGCAAAAACATTAATCTAAATAATTTACAAGGTCTGTGGAAGGCTACAGAGCTTCTGTAAACCATAAATTTTCTTGATACTAGTCGTTAGGAAAGTAAAAACTATCAATCTACTTTTAAGAGAAAAACAACTTCATTTTGAACTAGTGGAATGTTTTGCAGAACTAAAGGTTTTGAGAAAATCTATTCAACAATTCAGTCACCATTTTATGATTATCAAATAAAAAGGTTTAAAGTGGAGGGGAAAAAAATGATTACCTCTGTAGTGTTCTTATCATTATCATAATAGCATAAAGTGCACATACCTCACTGGTAATGGTAGTATAATCTTCCACAGCCATCATAAAATCAGCAGCCAGGAAATTGAAAATAAGATTAGTAATATCTGTGCATACTGTCTTCAGAAGGTGTTTGGCCAGGTTGCTTTGTGTTTCATCTGGAAAATATACAAATGTTACCTCACATATAGTACTCTCTCACAGTTGGATATGCTGGTACAGTTCACAGAATGATAGCACCACTGACCCGCAAAAAGTTTGATTCCTTTTTCAAACAAACGGATATTGTTGTAGAGGTTGGAAATTTCTTCTTGGAAGTCTTTCATGGTCTGTTTCCTGCTGGCCCCTGAAGCTGATGAGGTTGAGGACATGAAAACTGAGCGCACCACCTCCTGGTAACTTTTCGTTAGGGGCCTGCAAGATACACACATTTATTAACAAGTGTTTAATTGGTTCTGCCTTCCGAATGCTTGTAAAACTATGTTTTATTTTTTTAAAGAGGGGGTCTAACTGAGCGACTTCACGACTACAGCATCCTACCCTGCTGCACACTCTTTTCTTGCCCACGCAAGTGGTGGGGCGGAGTCCTCAGAGAGCAGATTTAAAAGCATGACATGGTTTGCACTCTATCAGAGAGATGACAGCAGAGGACTGTTATGGAAAAAAGTCAGGTGGTCAGAATAGAGGGCACTCCGGAAAAAGGAGCTATATAGTGTAATAAAATAAAAGCAGGCAAGTAAAGAAGTAGGTACAGTACAGAAAAGACTGTGGAAGTCAGAGTGAGCGGGAGGGAAGGGAATAGAGAAATATAAATAAAGAGTGATGAGTAGCAATATAGTGTGAAAGGAAGAGAAAAGTGTGAAGAAAACCGGTAAATACAGATATATGCACCCGACAAAACCTTTGTTCCCCACTATCTTGTCAAAAGACCATGGC